>NC_092055.1:9779473-10079473 GCF_003086295.3 Arachis hypogaea
AAGAACAGGTCGGCGGGGAGGAAAATTCCAACATAGGAGCCGACCTAGAGGAAAACTAAAGCAGAGTTGACAAAGTCTTGCAAGATAATTCCGACCTCTTGCTAGAAAGACTCCGACATGCAAGGATAGACCGCGAGCTCAGTCCCACAGGCTCTAGTATATCCTGGGTCGCGACCTGTACAGCAGCGAAGGCACAAGCTCGGTATGGAACGAGTTCAAGCGGTGGAGGAGCAGGTACAAGCGCTCTTAGGAAGCCGCTTCATCAGAGGTCAAGTATCCGACATGGCTAACAACTAGTACAGTAAAAAACAAAACGGCGAGTGGAGGATGTGCGTTGACTACGCCGACCTGAATAAGGCGTGTCCCAAAGACCCATATCCACTTCTAAGCATTGATACTCTAGTAGACTCCAGCTCGGGGTATCAATACTTGTCGTTTATGGACGCTTACTCGGGATACAACCAAATCCCAATGTACAAGGCGGACCAAGAAAAAACATCATTCATCACACCTAGAGCAACTACTGCTACGTGGTCATGCCTTTTGGATTAAAAAGATGCTGGGGCCACATACCAAAGGCTGATGAATAAGGTGTTCGCTCCCCATCTCGGGAACTTAATGGAAGTCTACATAGACGACATGCTGGTGAAAACCAAGGAGAGACCTGCCTCTTGACAGACCTCTCGGCAAGTTTTCAACACCATAAGGTTACATGGGATGAGGCTAAATTCCGCAAAATTGCACTTTCGCGGTGGAGGCTGGAAAATTTCTAGGGTTTATGTTAACGCAAAGGGGGGATCGAAGCAAATCCGATAAGTGCAAAGCCATCCTAGAAATGAAAAGCCCAATTGCCTAAGAGAGGTCCAACAATTGAATGGCCGACTTGCCGCCCTATCCAGATTTCTGGCAGGATCAGCATTAAGATCCCTTCCACTGTTCTCTCTACTAAGAAAAGGATGCCAGTTCGAATGGACTCCAGAGTGCGAAGAAGCATTCCAGGAGTTCAAAAGGTTTTTTAAGCCAACCTCCAATCCTGACCCGACCTTTAGTTGGGGAAGAACTCGTCCTATATTTGTCCGTAGCAAACAAAGCTGTAGCATCAGCTCTAATACGGGAAGATGAGGTCGGGCAGCATCCTGTGTACTTCACCAGCAAAGTTCTACAAGGCCCTAAACTAAAGTACCACAAACTGGAGAAGTTCGCCTACTCCTTAGTAATAGCCTCATGAAGACTACGGCCTTACTTCTAAGCTCACATAATAAAAGTTCGAACGAACCAATCCATGAAGCAAATCCTCCAAAAGACGGATGTTGCAGGGAGAATGGTTCAATGGGCAATAGAGCTCTCCGAGTTCGACCTGAAGTACAAAACCCGGACAGCAATTAAAGCTCAATGCCTCACCGACTTCATAGCAGAATATGCAGGAGATCAAGAGGAAAAATCCACCACATGGGAGCTATACGTGGATGGATCCTCAAACAAACGAGAAGCGGTGCAGGCATAATACTGGTCAATGAAGGGGAACACAAATAAGTTTTCCTCAAATTTGAATTCCCAACTTCCAATAATCAGGCAGAATATGAAGTTCTGATCGCAGGATTGAAGTTGGCAGAAGAAGTCGGTGCAACAAAAGTGATGATATTCAGCGACTCTTAAGTAGTGACCTCCCAAATAAATGGAGAGTATCAAGCCAAAGAGCCAAATATGAAAAGATACTTGGACAAAACCTTGGAACACCTCAGGCGCTTTGCAGAAACAGAGATCAGACATATAACTCGGATCTTAACAGCAGAGCAGACGCCCTCTCCAAGCTAGCAAGTACCAAACCAGGCGGGAATAATAGAAGCTTGATCCAGGAAACTCTCCAAGAACCCTCTATAGTTAAAGCAGAGGCCAAACAAGATGTCCTCGAAGTCACCGAATTAAACCTCGGATGGATGATCCCTTAGTCGAATATCTAAAATTCGACATCCTCCCCAAAGAGGAAAAAGAGGCCAAGAAGATTCGGAGGGAAGCACAACACTACACTCTAGTGAAAAATATCCTCTATAAAAGAGGAATATCCACACCACTGCTAAAGTGCGTCCCGACCTCAAAGACAACCGAAGTGTTAGAGGAGGTTCATAATGAAATCTGCGGAAATAATCTCGGTGCTAGGTCGCTAGCCAGAAAAGTAATCCGAGTTGGGTTCTACTGGCCGACCTTGGAGAAGGATGCCACATAATTTGTGAAGAAGTGCCAGCCATGCCAAATGCATGCAAACTTCCACGTGGCTCCCCCCGAGGAACTCATAAGTATAACTTCTCCATGGCCTTTCGCAAAATGGGGGATGGATCTGTTAGGACCTTTTCCCCAAGCCCCAGGACAAGTAAAATACTTAATAGTGGGAATAGACTACTTCAGAAAGTGGATAGAAGCAGAACCATTAGCTACCATCACTACCCAGAGAAGTCAGAAGTTCCTCTACAAAAACATTAACACAAAGTATGGGATACCTCATTCCATCACCACGGATAATGGCACTCAGTTCACCGACTCAACCTTCAGAAGCCTGGTAGCCAGTATAAAGATCAAACACCAGTTTACCTGGGTAGAACATCCACATGCAAATAGACAGACGAAGCAGCCAACAAAGTCATACTGGCAGGATTGAAGAAAAGGTTGCAAGATGCAAAAAGAGCTTGGGCTGAAGAGCTCCCCCAAGTATTATGGGCGTATCGGACGAAGCCACAGTCTGCCACAGGGGAAACACCCTTCCGACTTGCCTATGGTGCGGAAGCCATGATACCAGTAGAAATCGGCGAGCAAAGTCCAAAGGTGATCTTCTATGATGAGGTCGGAAACATACAGGGGCACAAAGAGGAACTTGAGCTGCTCCCTGAGATCCGAGAGCAAGCCCAGATAAGAGAAGCAGTATTGAAACAAAGAATGACTACTAGATACAACAAAAAATTCATTCGAAGGAGTTTCACCCCAGATGACCTGGTTTTAATTAGAAATGATATTGGAGTCACAAATCTGGGGAGGGAAAGCTCGCTGCTAATTGGAAAGGACTATACAAAATTAGTGAGGTCTTAGGAAAATGTTATTATAAGGTGACCGACTTAAGCGGCACCGAGCTACCTAGGTCATGGCATGCTTGTAATATGAAAAGGTACTACAGTTAAAAGCGAACTCTACTCTCTGATGTACTCTTTTTCCAACTTCATGGTTTTCTCCCAAAAGAAAGGGTTTTTCCTAGAGGGGGATTTTTAATGAGGCATCAAAGTAGAGGCTAAGGGGCTACAAATTATCAAAAACCCTTAGTAGCAATAAAGTACCTTTGCAAATGAATAAAGATCTTTTACAATATCTCTTATAAATTCCTTTTCATTTTTTCTACGAAATGCGCCGACTTAAGCTCGACAAAGCGTGAAAATTCCATGAACCGACCTAGATGGTCGTCAGGATAAACGACGAGTTACAAGTCGGTGTAAAGAGGTTATATAAGCCGATCATAAAAGAACTCGGAAATTGGTCGACCTACAAGTCGAGAAACCGAGGACAAATGAAATGCATCGCAAAAATAACCTAAGTTACGAAAACTCAATAAAATCCAAAATTGAGTATAAGGAACGACCCAAAAAGAGATAAGAAATTACATCGAAAACCATAGGCAGAAACTGTCCCAAAACTTTGGAAAAAGTTCAAGCTAACAAAGATGGTCAGCCCTAATAAAAGCCTTTTCAAAATGACAAAAGGTTTTCGAAAAAAAAAACAAGAAAGATCAAAAGAGATTTCCAAAAAACCTAAGCAGAAAGCATACAGGCCAACATAAAAGATAACCTAAAACCCTTATCCAAAAAAGGGTATTTTTAATTTTGTTTATAGCCAAAAAAGGCTACAAAATTGTCAGCAAGTTACCACCGCAAATAAAAAACATAAAGAAAAATTGTTCAAAAAACAGGGGACCCACAGGCCGGCCCCTATATAGCCAACATAACTTAATTGGAAGAAGGAAGGTCACCACCAGGAGTCGGAACAGCATGAGTCGGAGCGGCATCAGAAGAAGTCGGAGCAGGCTGGTCAGGAACTTCAGAAGGAGCCCCCGAAGAACTCGGAACGTCTCCCTGAGGAGGAGACTCCGAGTTTTTAACTCGGAGTTAGTTTCAGGTTAGGGAGGGGAGACAATTGCGCCATTCACTACGATTTTGTCAGGATCTAAGGGAGAAAGGTCTAGGTCGGGAGCAATCAACCCGACTTGTTCCTTAAAGATCCTCCACGCCTCCTCCACTCCCTCAGCAATGGAATCCTCCAAGTCTTGGAAAGCGTCCCGACACCCAGAAAGCTCCTTTTTAAGATCCAAATTCTCCCCAAAGAGCCTAACATAATTTTGCTCTGCCTTCTCCTTAAGGCCCTCCGCCATGGCACACTAGCCCATCAACTTTTTCTTCCTCTCTCGGCCACGTTCCTTCTCCTCCTTCAACTTGGCAACCTCCTCCTTTAGCTTCTTCTCCTCCTCCTGGTATAAAGAGATCGTCCCTTCGAGCTCCTCAACCTTTCGGGTCGAGCCCAAAGAGCTAAGGGGAGTATGTTCAAAAACGTCCAAGAGTCTCATAAACACCCCAGCCACCCTTATGCTCCCCTGAACTATGACATTCAGATGGTTCCGAACCATAGCATCCTCCATATTAATGGAGGAATGAGGGAAAATATAGTTTCGGACAAATTGGGGACCATCGAATGTAGCTCCGAAGGAAGAGCCAGAAGTCTTTCGCTTCTTCTTCTCGGGTTCAGGAGAAGATCGGGGCAGAGGAAGACGAGAAGGAAGAGAAGAAGTAGAGGAAGAGGATACCACAAGGAGACGAGAGGAAGTCCCCAAAGTATGAGGAGGAGGAGGAGGAGGAGGAGAAGGAGGAAGATTGCCAGTGGCCCTCGCCCGAGATCTTTTCTTCGCATCTTGAACCTTCTGATAGGAGGAGGCAGAAGTTTTCTTTACCATTTCTGAAAAAGATAAGGTACAAGGAAGTCAGAATCCCAGAATCAGAATTAAAACAAGTCGGAGAAAAATCAAACAAGTCGGAACAAAATAACCACATCTACCTAGTTGTGTCTGTACAAAGGTCGGAGACCCCTGAAGGAACTTCTTTGTATCAAGATAAGGGGCCTCCCCCAAACTTTTCGGAGGAACCCCACAACAGCCTCTTCGACTTTGTCTAAATCATCCAAACCATACTTCTCCATAGGAGAAGCCTCCGACCAGTATAAAGGGAAACGAGGAACAAAATTCTCATCCAAGAAAAAGGGTGGTGACCCTCTACAGCTTGAACTTTAAAAAAGAAATTTTTAAAGTCATGGATGGACTCATAAAAAAGGTTGAAAACTTTCCGACCTTGAATAGCCCGGAAAGACACTAACTGTTGTTTATTGTTTTGCCCACTAAAGGGCTTGGTCATATGAAAAAGATAAAAAAAAAAATCCTCAAAGAAATCGGAAAATGTAAGGCCTGACTGATAAGTTGGTAAACTTTCAAAAAACTCCAAGAGTTGGGTTGAAGTTGAGTAGGAGCGACACGACAGTGATGCAGAACAGAAACCTCAAAGGCAGAAAAGGGTAGAAACACTCCCAGTCGAGTGAAAAGACTCTCATACATAAAAAATAAATGGGGGTCCTCATCAGAATCCCTCCCAAAGCAAACCCGATCTTCCGGACCCGGGGCAATTGACAAACCCCAATTTGAGGGTTTATCTTGTGCTGATTTCAGGGGTTTTATCAATGATTCCACACACTTTCTATATGAAAATACAAGATTTTGCATCCCTTTCCTAGTTTCGCCTCATGAATGAAAACATGCTTATTTCGCACTAAAATAGATACATTTCTAATCTTCTCTTGATGCCATTCGATGCCGTGACTTGTGTGTTAAGTGGTTTCAGGATATAGAGTAGGAATGGACCGAAAGAGAGAAGAAAGACGGGTACAAAGGAAGGAAGCATGAGGATTAAGCTTTGGAAATTTCCGCATGGCGCGTGCGCGCACTTGGCGCGCCCGCGCGGATAGGGCAACGTGAAGCCAAAGCCAAGAGCCGGCTTAAGAAGCGGCTAAGCCAGGATCTTCATGGGTGCGCACGCGTACATCACGCCTCCGCGCACATTACAAGACGTCTCGACGGCGCGTGCGCGTACCTTGCGCGTGCGCGCCGGTTTGCGAATATGATTTTTTTAAGAAGTCACGTGACTTAGGCGTGGAGGCAGTTAAGGATCCCACTTTTGGGGAAACACCTTGGCGGGAAAAGCTTAAGAAGACCAAAGGAGCAAGGGTTAAGAAAAATTTTTAGTTCATTTTCTAGATCTAGATATTTTGGGGAGAGGAGAGTTAGTTATACTTTTTGGGAGAAGAAGGGGGAGATTCCAAGCTTCACTAGGGTTCATCCTCATCTAATTTCTGAATTTTCAATGACTTTTTGGTGAGATCCATTACAATTCTCACTCAACTTTGTTCATGTCATAGATTTTCTTCTCCAATTTCAAGTAGTAGATGCAATTGATCAATTCTCATAGATCTAGAATTCAACTTTGTAATTTTGGATTTCGTCTCTATTTTGAGAATTCGATTTTCATTGCTACTCTTTGAGACTTGTTGTTAGATCTTTGTGTTGCAATACTTTCAATTCGACTTTTCTTCTCATTTTACTATGACTTTCCTTCTTGCTCATCACATGTTTGATAAAATGACAACACTAGCTATGGAGTAGAATTTTCACACTTGGCATAGGGTTTGGTCCTTGGAAGAAGTTGAATAGTTGTATCAATAGTTGATTTGGAATTAGGGATTGCTAGTTGGCTTGGAGTGCACTAAAGCTAGATTCCCATAAGGTGAAGCTAGGACTTGTGACTCAAGTTGATTGCTTTCATTTGACCTCCCTCTATACCTAGGGGATAACTAAATGAAGCAAGGCCTAATTGTTGTCAACATTGAATGGACTATAAGGATAGAATTTCTAATGCCAACCCTAAGCCAAGTCTTTTGATAATTGATTGTTTGTTTTTCATTACTTTGCTAAAACCTTCAAGGAATTCCAACAAGGCTTACTAAATCAATAAGATGCACACTTTGGCAATTCCAAGGGAGAACGACTCGGGAGACTAGTACTCTCGGATATAGATTGTAGATTTGTTTGATGAAGGATTTTGCGTCGGTTTAGACTATACTACGATTGATCATTTGATAATTTCTATACCGGCAAAAATTCATTTGTCAAAATGGCGCCGTTGCCGGAGATTTGCTTAGTGTGCCATGTTATTGTTTTGGATTAAGCGTGTATATATGTACATAGTTGCACTTCATTGTAAACTGCTCAATTGACTAACTCCTCATCGTTACAATGAATTCCATTTCCCTTTCATTGCATGACGCGTTCACAACCGAATCCGAGCTTAGCCCCTTTTGATCCGGAAATAGAACGAACTTTGTTTCATATTAGACAAGCTCGGAGGCGGCTAAGATTTGGAAAAGGTGAAGAGGTTTTCACCACCTCAACCACCTTACTAGAAGTGAACATTGAACCGTCACTCAAAGAAGGCATTAATCATACTCCCATCAATCTCACTAACAATTCTTCTTTTGTTTTAGGTACTAATACCATGGACGCTCCAAGGAGAGTTACCATCAAGGAAGCGGGTGCACCGGATTATGTCCTTCAACCCCTTCATGTAACTCACCCCAATTTGAATGCGAACTTTGAATTGAAGACCGCTTTGATCAACCTCCTACCCAAGTTTCACGGGCTTCCCGCACAAGACCCTATTCGACATCTCAAGGACTTCCATCGCATATGCTCGACTACTAGACGGGAAGGGTCCGATGAAGTTGCTATATGGTTGTTTGCTTTCCCTTTCTCTCTTGAGGACAAGGCCAAAGAATGGTTCTACACCCTCTCTAGTGAAGTTACCTCCGATTGGGACCTACTTAGAAGGGGGTTCTTGGATAAATTCTTGCCCCCGGAAAAGATGGATAGGCTAAGGAAGGAAATGTCTTGTATTGTACAAGGTGAGACGGAACCACTCTATGAGTATTGGGAACGGTTTCGCAAATTACTAGATGCATGCCCTAATCACATGATCGACACTCAAGTATTGCTTGGATACATATGTCAAGGGATGGGAGAGCAAGATAGAACCCTCTTGGACACTTCTAGCAATGGTTCTTTGTCCAAATATAAAACCGCGGAGGAGGCATGGCAACTTATTATTGACTTAGCCGAATCCAATCAACATATGAGGCGAAGAGTCAACCGTCCAAGGACCGTGAACGAGGTATCAACTAGTAGTGAAGCCACCGCTCTAACTCAATCCTTGAATGAGATGACATCCGTCTTGAGGCAACTCCAATTGAACCAACAACAACCACAACAACCTCAATCATATCAACAACACCCTCCACCACCTCAACAACACAACCAACAATTGGTCCCTCAAAGAGTATGTGACATTTGCTCTTGCTACTCTCACCACACGGATGAGTGCCCAAGCCTTCAAGAAGACAACACCTTGGCGGCTACCCATAATTTCTATGACCGCCCTAATCAAGGGTACTACCAAGGAGGTAATCCTAACCAAGGACACCCTTATCAAGGAGGAGGCTACAACCAAGGAAGTGGACACAATAATCAAAATTGGAAAGACAATCATCAACAAGGGAATAGGGACAACAACAACAATGGAGGAGGTCAAAGATGGAATAACAACCCGCAAAATTTCTCACAAAACCGACCATACAACTTACAAAATCAACCATACAATCAACAAAACCCACAAAGAAACTACCAAACATATCAACCACCACATCAAAGACCACCACCCAACCAATCACAAACTCCTCAACTCACATATGCAACCACCCCCTCCAACCAAGACGAAACACTCCAGACCATTATCCAAGGCCAAAAGGAATTACAAAACACACTTGCTTCCGGCCTCACCGGCCTCACCTCTACACTACAAGCTCTTCTTGCACGCATAGACACACCATCGACCCCCACTCCTCAACCCCCAATCCAAAGTGTCATTCCCTCTCAACCTCAACCAAATCCAAAAGGGGGCATCAATGCCATCACCCTTAGATCCGGTACACAACTAAAAGAGAAGGAAGCAAAGGACCCAAGTCCTATCACAACCGCCCAAGAGGAAGAGAGAATAGATATAGAAGAGGTAGTGGAAGAGGAGACACCACAAGCCATAGTTGAGGATGAAGCCCAACCAACAAGGGAGACAACCAAGGCCAAAAGAACCTTGGAAGAAGAAATTGCTCAACCACTTCCATTTCCAACACTTGCAAAGAAAGCTAAAAAGCGCATAGAACTCGACCCCAAAATGGTAGAAATGTTCAAGAAAGTTGAGGTAACCATCCCCCTCTTTGATGCCATCCACCAAGTTCCTAGATATGCCAAATTCCTCAAAGATTTATGCATAAACAAGGATAGAATTCTTGAATTGGAAACCATCCCATTGGGAAGTTCTATTTCCTCTTTAATGGGAACATTGCCGGAGAAGTGTGATGACCCGGGCCCTTGTATGGTCACTTGCACCGTCAATGGAGTTCAATTTAGAGATTGTATGTGTGACCTCGGAGCATGTGTTAGCATCATGCCGCTCTCCGTTTACCGGGTATTGAAGTTGCCACCACTAAAAAGGTCGACGGCAAGATTTGTCCTAGCGGATAAAAGCATAATAACCGTAGCAGGTGTTGCGGAAGATGTATTGGTGAATATAAAGGGGTTGGTGTTTCCGATTGACTTCTATGTCCTTGAAATGCCGTCAAGCGAAATTGAGAGAGCATCATCTATCCTACTTGGAAGGCCATTCTTGAGAACTTCTAGATTTAAGCTTGATGCTTACTCGGGGAACTACTCATTTGAAATAGATGGGAGAATTGTAAGCTTTAGCCTAGAGGAAGCAATGAAGCATCCACCAGAGAACCACTCTCTATTTCGGTGTGACCCAATCGATAACATAGTAGCCGAAGTGCATCTTGCAAGACTAGATGAGAAGTGCATGGTCGACGAAGCAAATGAAAAGTCAAGCGAACTAAATACCACACATCATACAAACCATCCGGAAACTCAAACTTCAAGGAATGACAAGAGGATGGAATTGAAGCCACTACCACCTCACTTAAGGTATTCATACCTTGATGAAGCCCAAAAGCTACCCGTGATAATTGCACAAGAGTTAACTCCTCAACAAGAAGAAAAATTGCTGAATGTATTGAGGAAAAACAAAAGGGCAATTGGGTGGAGTTTGGCGGATCTAGTGGGAATAAGCCCCCAAGTATGCGAGCACCGCATATTTCTTGAAGAAGGAGCAAGACCGGTCCGACAACCTCAAAGGAGACTTAACCCAACCATTCTTGAGGTGGTAAAGAAAGAAGTCACTAAGCTACTTGAAGCGGACATCATCTATCCTATCTCGGATAGCGAATGGGTAAGCCCGGTCCAAGTAGTGCCAAAGAAGTCCGGAGTGACAACAATCAAAAACGAAAGTGGTGAACTTATAGCAACAAGAGTGCAGAATTCTTGGAGAGTATGCATAGACTACCGAAGATTGAATGCGGCCACAAGAAAAGATCACTTTCCACTACCGTTTATCGATCAAATGCTTGATCGGTTAGCCGGTAAATCATACTATTGTTTTCTTGATGGCTACTCCGGATACTTCCAAATTCATATTGCTCTAGAAGACCAAGAAAAAACCACATTTACTTGCCCCTTTGGAACGTATGCTTACAAGCGTATGCCATTTGGCCTATGCAATGCACCGGCAACGTTTCAAAGATGCATGATGAGCCTATTTGCGGACTTTCTAGAGCAATCGATGGAAGTTTTCATGGATGATTTTAGCGTGTATGGTGAGTCATTTGAGCATTGCTTAGGTAACCTTGAAAAAGTCTTAGAAAGATGCACCAAAACAAACCTTGTCTTAAATTTTGAAAAATGTCATTTCATGGTCAAACAAGGCATTGTTTTGGGACACATAGTATCAAAGGAAGGCATCTCCGTAGATCCGGCAAAGATAAATGTCATATCCAGTTTACCTTACCCCTCCTCCGAGAGGGAAGTCCGTTCTTTCCTTGGACATGCAGAATTCTACCGGAGATTCATCAAGGACTTTAGCAAGGTAGCCTTACCTCTCTCTCGATTACTACAAAAAGACACCGAATTTGAGATGAGCAAGGAATGTATGGAAGCATATGACAAACTCAAGGTAGCATTGACACAAGCCCCTATTGTACGAGGACCCAATTGGATTCAACCCTTTGAAATCATGTGTGATGCTTCGAATTATGCGATAGGAGCCGCGTTAGCACAACGCGAGGGTAAGATTCCCTATGTCATAGCTTATGCTTCCAAAACATTAGACGGAGCCCAATCCAACTACACTACTACCGAAAAGGAACTCCTAGCTATTGTTTTTGCTTTGGACAAGTTCCGAGCCTATCTTCTTGGTTCCAAGGTAGTAGTGTACTCGGATCACGCGGCACTAAAGTACTTGTTGGCAAAAAAGGAATCAAAACCGAGATTAATTCGTTGGGTGCTCTTATTACAAGAATTTGACTTGGAAATCAAAGATAGGAGCGGTTCCCAAAACCTAGTGGCGGACCATTTAAGCCGCCTCGAACACATAAAAGGCGACACCACTCCTATCAATGATTCCTTTCCTTTAGATGCTTTGCATGCAATCTCGGAAGTGGTTCCTTGGTATGCCCCAATAGCAAACTATTTGGTTTCACGCACTTTCCCTCCTAATCTCGACAAAAACAAAAAGGATAAGCTGAAAAGCGAATCCAAATACTATATTTGGGATGATCCCTATTTGTGGAGGTGTGGAGCGGACCAAATAATGCGACGGTGCATACCTCAAACCGAATTTCAAGCAATCTTGGACGCTTACCATGCTTCCGAAGGAGGTGGTCACTACGGGCCCCAAAGAACGGCAAGAAAAATCCTTGATTGCGGATTTTGGTGGCCAACTCTTCTCAAAGATGCTTCTCTCTATTGCAAATCTTGTCCCCAATGTATTAGGTTTGGAGATATTTCCAAGAAGGACGAAATTCCCCAACAAAATATGCTTTTTTGCGAAATCTTTGACGTATGGGGAATCGACTTCATGGGACCATTTCCAAGTTCCAATGGCTTTCTCTACATCTTGTTAGCCGTCGATTATGTGTCAAAATGGGTGGAGGCAATCCCCACCCGAACGGATGACGCTAATGTTGTGTATTCTTTTGTGAGGAACAATATCATTTGTCGCTTTGGCGCCCCAAGAGCAATCATAAGTGACCAAGGATCCCACTTTTACAACAAAAGAATAGACGGCCTCATGAGAAAATATGGCATCATCCACAAAGTCGCCACGGCTTACCACCCTCAGACAAACGGCCAAGCCGAAGTTTCTAACCGGGAAATCAAGCATGTGTTAGAAAGGATTGTAAAGCCGAATAGGAAAGATTGGAGCATTAAACTCTCCGATGCACTGTGGGCCTATCGAACGGCTTACAAGACACCCATTGGCATGAGCCCCTTCCGGCTTGTATATGATAAAGCATGTCACTTACCGGTGGAGATTGAACACAAAGCTTATTGGGCCGTAAAGGAGTGTAATATGAGCTTGGGTGGGGCCGGAGTAGAGAGAAAGCTTCAATTGGCAGAATTAGAATGTTTGAGATTGGAAGCTTACGACAACTCTAGACTTTATAAGGAAAAGTTGAAAGCCATCCATGACAAGAACATTAGGAGAAGAGAATTCCGACCCGGTGACCTAGTCCTTCTCTACAATTCAAGGTTAAGATTACTACCCGGAAAGCTTAGATCAAGGTGGGATGGGCCCTACCAAGTGGAGAAAGTAGAACCTTATGGAGTCTACCACCTGCGCCACCCATCAAACCCGGACATCTTCAAGGTAAACGGGCACCGTCTCAAATTGTATCATGGTGAGCAAAGAAAGAACGCCAAGGAATTTGAAGTGTTCCTCTTGAGGGATGCAACTCTTGAACAAGCACTATAAGCTACTGAAAGTCCAACTTAAGGACGTTAAACAAAAGTGCTAGGTGGGAGACACCCCACCATGGTAAGATCTTCCTTTAAGATTTGTACATAGACACTTGACTTCATGTTTGTTAGCTAGATTTTAATGACAACCCCCCTTCATTTGTTGACTTCATTGATAGTTTACCAAGTAAAATGCCCTGCTATAGTGCTTATGTGGCTGTATGGGGGGGGGTTTTGAAATGTCAAAAAAAAAGAAAAAAAAATGGTGTAAACACTTGCAAATTTAGAAAAACCACCCCTCTGCGCATGCGCGCACATGGCGCGTCCGCGCCGATTGCCTTGCTGCCCTCCTAGTACATCCTACAGAGAGTTAAGCCACTCTCAAGCTTACACTAAGCCACCGGCCCAGCACCTTTGCCGCGTGCGCGCACCTGGCGCGCACGCGTCCATACAAGGCGAGCACGAAATGCGCGCGCGCGCCGCAACCGCGCACGCGCCCTTTTATTCTGCACTCCTCTCTGGGCCACTTCACAGAGAGTTGAGCCCCCTCCAGGCCCTTCTCATGCCTGGGGCACAACCACGAGGACGCGCGCGCGCACTGTGCGCGCGCGCGCCAAAAAGCGCTGAAGCCATCTCTGGTACTTCGTCCAGAGAGTTATGCCACCCCTGTGCCTCTCCTGTGCCGCCAGCCCAAGCGCATGGACGCGCACGCGAAATGTGCGCGCGCGCGCCCCTAGTCCACCTCACTCCCTGCGCGAGCGCGCACCGCGCGCGCACGCGCCGGTGATCGACGCCTTCTTTAAAAAAAAAAAAAAGGGCACACTCATCCCTTCATTCTCATTCCACTTCTCTTCACTTCTCTTCTTCTCCCATATCCTTCTCCATCTCACAAGGTATTATACTAGGCTCCCTCTTAGTCCATTAATCTCTTGTAGTTCTTATTCATTTAGTTGCACCATCTTTTAGGTAGCTTCTTTCTTCTTTTTTCTTCTCTCTTCCTTCTTTCTCTAGTTACTCCCTTGGGATGTCTTTGCTCTCCCCTCTCTTTCAATCCAATTCTTCATGGGCATTTGGGTCTCAAACTCACTTACATGAATAGATGAATGGTGTTGCTTACTTTTCTTGCAATCAATATGCATTATAATCATTAATAATGGATTGTGGAATGTTACATTGCTCTCATTTTCACATAATCACATACTACTTCAAGGATGCACGCCAAGTGTTCGATGAAAGGCACACTTGAATTTTGGACTCATTGTGACTACCTTGCCTCTCAACCAATCACTTTTGAGTGCATCCCCACTTTCCACAAACCATTCATTCCCATTTTCTTAGCTTGCCTTCCAATTATGGTCCCCAAGGGTGTGCGCTTCTCATGCCTCTTCCTTGCATGCTTAAACTACCCTTGCACCACATGAAAATAATTTGCCTTGCTCTTCACACATTATCCTAGTTACATGTTGCAGCTGTCATGTAACAAAGATACCCATATTTTATGGCATAACTTTTCATTACATAGTGCTCATGTACCTCCACTTCTTTGAGTTTGATATTTTCCCTTTCTTGCTTCCACAGGATGGTCATCAAAAAGGACAACGGGAAAGGCCCAAGAAGCCAGCTTCCAATAAAGTGCGCCAAGAACTAACGGCCAGGCCCCTCCTGAAGAAGACCAAGGGCCCCGTTGACGTTCTAGAGAAGGACAACCCTCCTAAGGATTCAAACAAGTTTTCCAACCGTTACTGCGAACTTGTTTACGCCAGAATGATTGAAAGGAATTACCATCCGGAACCCCTCCTAGTCTTACCGGCTCACCTCAGTCCGATTGTGATGCCACACATTGACCGGAGGCAATGGAGGTTCCTCTTGAGGCAACCGAAGGAGGCCAATCTCTCATGGGTGGTGGAATTCTACTCCAACTTCCACTCACCTCATCTCACATCAATATTTGTGCGCCAAAAACAAGTGTCGGTCACCGTGGAAACCATCCGAGAAGTCCTTGGGATTGAACCGTCAACGGATGCATATGACGCCTACCAAGAAGTCTTGGCTACATGCGTTGACCGCGCATTCGATTGGAGCGCGATCCTCCGCGTCATTGCTTTACCCGACGCATATTGGATTCGGGGGACCATAAAGCGAAGACCCAAGGGTTTAGATGTCCGACACCTCACTCAAGAAGCCACGGCATGGTCCCAAATTCTAGCTCACTACGTGCTCCCAAGCACACATGGGTCATCCATCACCGTCGAGCTTGCCTTATTGATATGGTGCATCTTGACCGAGAAACCGGTCGACGTTCCGCGTGCCATCCGTCAATCCATGGGGCGCATTCATGCCAAGGAAAATCTACCATTCCCCGCTTTAGTGACGGCATTAGTTGCGAAAGCCGGCGTCAACCGGGAGACTAAAGATAGGCGAACCTCAATACCGGTCGATGGTGATATCATTCCGACCAAGAGATGCCTCAAGCCTCCGGAAGTCACCAAGGACATTGAACTGCCCACACCAACTGGCCACGCTACCACTTCATCTACATCACAAAAATCGGCCGCCCAACGCCTTGAGGACCTTCACAACAAATTAGACCGTTATGAGAGGCGTAATCAACGCCGCTATGCTCATGTGAAGAGGTTTCTAAGCATAATCACCCCACCTATGGAGGAACCCGATATCTCCACCTCCACCGCAACTTCAAGCGGAGATAGCAATGGCATTGGAGATGTGGCACACTCGGCCGAGTGCGCCTAACCTCTAGCACGGAGGACCGTGCTAAGTTTTAAGTGTGGGGAGGTCGGCCGACCGATCTCCGTAGGTAACATCTGAATAAATCTGAATAAATTAGGATAGGTTGCATGATTAGGTTTTAGTTGGCACCATTCGCATGATAAGTCTGCTTGGTTGGAACAATGAAATTCTCTCTTAGGAAACCAACACTTTGGGGCGACCATGGCATTGCAAATTTTAAATGCTTTGATGCCAAAATTGCATGAAGAATTATATTTTGGAACATGGGTTTGAAGTTAAGAACACAAGCTTGTGAGATTTGAGCCTAATGGTGTGGTTACATCTTATAACCACTTATTTTTCCTTCTTGTGTGCATTATTCTCTTTCTATGATTGTGATCCTTGATTTGTTTGATTCTTTATGTCCATTATTTGGTGTATTCATGCATTTATATGATTGAGGCCATCATTTCATTAGCTCACTCACCCAAATGGCCTTACCTTCTATCTTCCTTTGTTAGCCAAATTTGAGCCTACGATTAACCCACTTTGTTCTTAATTTAGCACATTACAAGCCTTAAAGCGGAAAACAATAAAAGTCCTTATTTGGATCTTTGATTAGCTCAGGCTAGTGTGTGTGAGTATCATTCAAGTGTGGGAACCTTGGGACATTGGGTGAATAAGAGAGTATTTTGTATTATTATTGAAAATATTGGGAATTTGGTATATACTCATGTATTGATCAAATGTAAAACCTTATGCATTGACGCTCTTGTATATAGAAAAAAAAATGAGAAAAACAAAAGAACAAAAGAAAAAAGAAAAAACAATATGGAAAAGAAAAGAAAAAAATAGAAAAAGAAAGAAAAAAAAAAGAGAAAGAGGAAAAATAATAAAAAGGGGACAAAATGCCCCAAAGTGAAGCTCAAGAGGAATCAATGCATAAGTATAGTGAAACGAAAAGAAAATGCATAAGTATGTGGAAAAGTGAGGAATGGGTAGTTAGGTTAGCACTTAATTGTATAGGTCATTATATAGGTTAGGTGGGAAAAGTTTAAGTTAATCAAAGATTCAAATCCTAAGTCCACTAGCCATATATGACCCTACCTTGACCCTAACCCCATTACGACCTAGGAAAAGACCTCATGATAATTGTATGCATGCATTGAATAATTGTTGATTGTTAGATGAAAAACAAATCTTGGAAAGCATGATTAGGGGAGAATTGAGAGAATAAACCCCAGACACCGAGTGATTAGAGTGCAAACACTTCCGACGAGGGTTCGATGCTCAATCCTTTGATTCCCGGCTCTCGCGAGCATTCCTCATGCAAGGTTGCGCATATTGCATTTGATGCTTAGAAAGTGGCAAGTCCTATGCTTTGACCACCATCGTATCCCATGTGCTCGCATATGTCCTAAGAAGGCTAATTTGCTCCCAACCAAGTGGATAGTGGCACTAGTCATAGTTGCATGCATATAAGTAGGTTGCACTTCATGAGTCTTATACTTTTGCAATCCCTCGGTCTTCTGTGTTTCTTTGCATTTCTCTAAGCATGAGGACATGCTAGAATCTAAGTGTGGGGAGGTTGACAAACCCCAATTTGAGGGTTTATCTTGTGCTGATTTCAGGGGTTTTATCAATGATTCCACACACTTTCTATATGAAAATACAAGATTTTGCATCCCTTTCCTAGTTTCGCCTCATGAATGAAAACATGCTTACTTTGCACTAAAATAGATACATTTCTAATCTTCTCTTGATGCCATTCGATGCCGTGACTTGTGTGTTAAGTGGTTTCAGGATATAGAGTAGGAATGGACCGAAAGAGAGAAGAAAGACGGGTACAAAGGAAGGAAGCATGAGGATTAAGCTTTGGAAATTTCCGCATGGGCGCGTGCGCGCACTTGGCGCGCCCGCGCGGATAGGGCAACGTGAAGCCAAAGCCAAGAGCCGGCTTAAGAAGCGGCTAAGTCAGGATCTTCATGGGTGCGCACGCGTACATCACGCCTCCGCGCACATTACAAGACGTCTCGACGGCGCGTGCGCGTACCTTGCGCGTGCGCGCCGATTTGCGAATATGATTTTTTTAAGAAGTCACGTGACTTAGGCGTGGAGGCAGTTAAGGATCCCACTTTTGGGGAAACACCTTGGCGGGAAAAGCTTAAGAAGACCAAAGGAGCAAGGGTTAAGAAAAATTTTTAGTTTATTTTCTAGATCTAGATATTTTGGGGAGAGGAGAGTTAGTTATACTTTTTGGGAGAAGAAGGGGGAGATTCCAAGCTTCACTAGGGTTCATCCTCATCTAATTTCTGAATTTTCAATGACTTTTTGGTGAGATCCATTACAATTCTCACTCCACTTTGTTTATGTCATAGATTTTCTTCTCCAATTTCAAGTAGTAGATGCAATTGATCAATTCTCATAGATCTAGAATTCAACTTTGTAATTTTGGATTTCGTCTCTATTTTGAGAATTCAATTTTCATTGCTACTCTTTGAGACTTGTTGTTAGATCTTTGTGTTGCAATACTTTCAATTCGACTTTTCTTCTCATTTTACTATGACTTTCCTTCTTGCTCATCACATGTTTGATAAAATGACAACACTAGCTATGGAGTAGAATTTTCACACTTGGCATAGGGTTTGGTCCTTGGAAGAAGTTGAATAGTTGTATCAATAGTTGATTTGGAATTAGGGATTGCTATTTGGCTTGGAGTGCACTAAAGCTAGATTCCCATAAGGTGAAGCTAGGACTTGTGACTCAAGTTGATTGCTTTCATTTGACCTCCCTCTATACCTAGGGGATAACTAAATGAAGCAAGGCCTAATTGTTGTCAACATTGAATGGACTATAAGGATAGAATTTCTAATGCCAACCCTAAGCCAAGTCTTTTGATAATTGATTGTTTGTTTCTCATTACTTTGCTAAAACCTTCAAGGAATTCCAACAAGGCTTACTAAATCAATAAGATGCACACTTTGGCAATTCCAAGGGAGAACGACTCGGGAGACTAGTACTCTCGGATATAGATTGTAGATTTGTTTGATGAAGGATTTTGCGTCGGTTTAGACTATACTACGATTGATCATTTGATAATTTCTATACCGGCAAAAATTCATTTGTCAGCAATCAGTTCATATTTTGGCTCGTCCTCATCAAGTGCACAGATCCTATGATGCGTGCAAAGATCAGTGATGTAGTCGGTATCTATCAAAGGTTCTTCCCCAAGAACCGTGACATCCACCCACTGAGCAAGGAATTCTAGAGAAGACATTTTCTCCCTATATAAAAAATAGCGAAACCTACAAAGGAAAAAGGATCAAAAGCAGGGACTCTAAAGGGCCTGGGATCAAATCCTCAAACAAAACAGAGTCACTAAGCCTATAGTCAACCCTCCTCTCAAAACGAAAACATGCAAACAAAAGCATTTTGTAAAAAAGAGAGCAGAGAAAAGAACTAACCTTTGCTTGAAATAGGGATAGGGGCAGTGAAGGCTTAGAAAAAGGATGAATCCTCGCGAACAGAGTTTTTCTTTTTGAATGAGGAAGACAAATACGAAGGTTTTCATAAACGAAATAAAGAAAGAGAGGGAAAGTATTTATAAATACGTTAGGGGCATAATGGTAAAAACGGAGGCCGTCACTAAAGAGGTGCACCGTTACTAATGTAACTGATCTCCGCGTATGAATATGCAAATTCCTAACGAACGCGACGTTTTGATTAGACACGACTATTGAGAAATTTAAAAACACGTTAGTTCTAAACAATCACGTCGGTTCCTCACCAGGTCGGTTACAAACCCGAGTTGAGATACTCGACTCCAACTCTTAAAAAGAGATTGGGCTCGAGTAGGGACACTGTTCATACTCTGGCCCAACGCCAAGATCCAGGAACAAATGAGATGCCCAATCCAAAAGATTGACCCTCACTCTGCACCGACCTTCCCTCAAGAGGTCGGTTATTACCACGACTTGCTCTAAAGAAGTCGGGGACAAATATTAGCTGGCAGATAACACTCATTCAAATAAGTAACTGCCCCTAAAATCTCTCAACCCACTTCTAGGAGTCATATCCCAACTTCCCTAAGATAAAGGGACGGTTATCCCCCTTAAAAGGTGGAACTACTCCAACGGTGGTTATTGGCTCACCACTATAAATACACTGACACCCCTCAGGTATCACTAAGTCCCAATACTCTCTAGACCTGCTTACACCCTTGCTAACTTAGGTATCGGAGTGTCTTTGCAGGTACCACCCCCATTCTCTCTCACTTACAAGTCGGATGGAGGCCCGAAGATGTAGATCCACTCGGAGGCTTCTTTTCTCAGACGATTGGACCAACCTAACGAGTCCAGCCCATTAATCTCCGGTTACCCATCGTAACAATTGGTATATCATTTTTTGCTATGTCATTTTTTGCTATATCACAGGGAATAGTACTAACATTTTGGACTAGTAATTAGTATGTCTGATCATTATTGAGTACAATATTATATATTTAAGTTTTTTTATTTAGATCCAACTAAATTAAACAAAAAATTTAAAATAATATTATCTAAATACTAATTTTTGTTATGTTAGACAACCAACTTGATTAAACTTTATTAATAAAAAAATTTGGATGTATAATATTATTTATCGTTATTTTTTAAATGTTGTATAATGCATATAGAATCATTTAAGCTAAAGGAGAGTAGGTTGAGAAAACACATTAAATACAATTAAGGATACAAATAGAACGATTTAAACGTTAGAGACACAAATAGAATTTATCCCACACATTGGGACAAAAACGATACTTTACTCCTTAATTTATAGAACAATCAAAATATTAGTTAATACGGTGTATTATGAAGTGGATAACACGCACCTTGTAATGGTTTATGGTTACCTTTTGACTCTTAAGCCTGTAACCACTAACCATGCATGTTGCATGTCCTTTGGTGTGCGGTCTTATATCATTCTTGTAAATTATTCAAGTGCTAAGAATATATATTACGAAGCAAAAACAGAGGAATTACACCAAAGGAATCAAGGTTAATGCAACTGTGACATGATAATTATATGCACCATTTATTACGCAAAATATCAATTACAGAAGCTTATAAGTACAGAAATCTAAATAATATTCGATTGTATTGTTTTGGCGTCGACATCTCATGTCAGATGGTTATTAATTTATTATTAACCTGTTATGCTACGTAATAGTATCTTTGGTGATCATCGATAATATCATAACCATGTATATCATCATTCACCATTATTATATACAATTACAATTATACATACTACTACTTAATACTAATAAGGATATTATTTGAGCTAATAATGAAAGAGAACACAACTGCGCTTCTCCAAAATTAACTTTTTACGGTTTCATTTCATTTGAACATCGGAAGCCTGCAACAAATTATAGTTGAAATTATGGATGAGCTTCTTTAACTCGCAAAAATATTACTATGTAGTCATAACTTTTTTTTTTTTAACTTTTGTTTGCATTCAGTAATTAATACTAAAATAAGTACCTAATATTAGGTATAATAAATGTGTAATTATGAGTATTTCATAAACAAAATTATATAAATATTAAATTAAATAAAATAATTTTAAATTATTGTCTCCTTAACCTTATCTATCTATATTATACATTATTTTTTGGTTACCTACCACTACCCCTATTTTATATACTACTAAAGTGAACAATGAAAAACGATTCATCACTCATTGATTAAACTAACTGTATAATAAGATATACGTGCTAAACTGTTATCTAACTAACTACTTATTGTGAAGTAAAATACACGTGCTTAAATACACTCTACAGAATAACAAACCATGACAATAAGAAGTTACTTTTGCTTTTCAAGTAAAGGTGGAATTAACATATGTTAGATTGGCTTTTGAAAAAAATATTTATTTTTTTATTTTTATTTTTTAAATTTAATAGACAAAAATTATTTTATATTTAGATCGATTTTTTAAAAAAAAATAAGTTTTTAAATATTAAAAACGTATTTTATTTTTATTTTTTTTAAAAGCAAATTATTACTATCTTTTAGAAAAAATAAATAATTTATTTTTTTTAATAAAAATATTTTTTTTAAAGACGTTATCAAATAAATTTTAAATTAAATAAAAATATTTTATTAAAAAAATTGCTTTTTTTATTAAAAAAATCAACCCAAACTAACACTAAATAAATTACTTTAAAATAAGTAAACTAATTATTGGACATAACTAACCCCAAGTTGAGATTAGGAGCACCATGATCACGATTATCTGACTCTTCAGCAGAGTTTGACTTTGATGATTGCCCTTGACTGTTTGTTTGACTTCTCATCTAAAACACACACAATTCATCAAAAAGAAAACAGTCAAAACACACATTCTGATTGATTCCTTAATATTTATTTATTGTTTTTTATCTGCATAATTAACGTGGCCTGAACTACTACTTGGGTTTAAAAGTTTTTAAATAACACCATTTTTTAAACCAGTTATTACCTGTTTCAGTCTATGGTTGTCTTGCACCATTTGAAGTCCCTGCATGAACAATAATTTTGGATATCATAATAAGAGTGGTGATGGAGTCAATTACGAGGGTGATTGATGCTTTGCTAATTGCTATAATTTACAGGTAGAATTTGGCAAACACTCACGTGCAATTATAATAAGAGTAAAGTATCGTTTTTGTCCTCAACGATTAGGGTAAGTTTTAAATTTGTCCCTAAAATTTCAATCGTCCTATTTAAGTCTTTAACATTTTAAAATTGACTCAATATTATCCTGCCGTTAAGGTCCGTTATTAACATAATTGACGATAAGACAAAATTAAGACGATTTTGAAATATTAGGGACTTAAATAGAACGAAAACATTGGGAACAAAAACGATACATAAAAATAAATTTTAATTTTATCTTTCAATAATATTAATTTTTTAGTGTATATAATATTCAATTATTTTTTAATCTCATCTAATTAAATTATACTTAATCACACTACTTTCATTCTAAATAAATTTTTTTATATTTTTATATTAACTTATAACTTTAAGTGTAAAATTATAAAAAAAATAAATCTATTTAAAATGAAAGTAATGCAATTAAGTGTAATTTACTTAAATGTGATTAAAAAATAATTGAATACTATGTACACTAAAAAATTGATATTATTGAAAGATAAAATTAAAATTTATTTCTATGTATCGCTTTTGTTCCCAACGTTTTCGTTCTATTTAAGTCCCTAACGTTTCAAAATCGTCTCAATTTTGTCCCGCCGTCAATTCTGTTAACGGATCCCTAACGGCAGGACAACATTGAGCAAATTTTAAAACGTTAGAGACTTAAATAAAACGATTAAAACGTTAGGTACAACTTTGAGACTTACTCCAAACATTGGGGACAAAACGATACTTTACTCTTGTAATAATATGAAGTTGATAAATGAAAATAGTTAGACTAACAATTCTCATCTATCAATTTCACATAAAAACAATTACTTGTGAATTTCTACCACAATGTATATAGAAGCATTGGTCTTAAATTCCATAATTTTTTTTATGAATAAATATAGTAGAACCAATTTTTATTTGGGTAATATTAATAAATTTTTTATTATAAAATTATTTGTTTAATCATATTTTTTAGAGAATTTAGAGTTAGGATATAGAGTTTAAAATAATAAGATTTTGTATTTATAATTTAAAATTTATTATTTAAAATTTAAAATAAAAATATTGAAAAAATATTGATTGATATTAACGATAAAAGTTAAGTCACTAATTAAACTCAGACACATATATATAGCCTTACCCTTTTCTTCATCTCAATAATATCTTTTAGATTTCTTTCATCCTGAAAAAAAAAAATATGAAGATTAAATGTTACGTAACATATAGGCATATAATCCAAATCTAAAGCAAAAATGGATATCCAAAATTGATCAGAGAAAAAACCTTTTCTTTTGAAACACGAGCCAAACCCTTTCCTAACACTTTCTCTAGTTTCTGTAGTTCATGAATTTTCATTCCTTGCAGCTCCTCTCCATTCAAGTGCCTGTCAAGAATTTATAATTGAAAAAAAAAAAATAGATAAGTGTTGCTCAGATAAAAAAGATTAAGGTACAAGAGCTACGATAGAGCACATAATAATTGGAGTAAATTTGAAAAATATAATAAAGTGCAAAAAATTAAAGTGAAACGAGGAATTAATTAATCTTTTACAACATTGTATTTTATCATTTTTGGCCTCATTTTGGATAATGCAATCATATAGCCAATTGTCTTTCCTTTTATCTTATCACAATCCTTGTCGTACGCAGATTCTACTTCTTCTTTTTCTTTTTCTCTTTTATTATTGTAATCACTAATAATAATAATATTTTATTAATATTTTTATTGATTTTAATTTTTTTTAGTGTTATCATTAAATAATTTCAGTTTATTTTTTAGTTTATTTTAGTTTATTTGTGAATTAATTTCGATTCATTTGTGTGTTAATTTCAATTTATTTGTGAATAAAAAAATTGATAATACTTATCAATAGTATTAAGTGAACCAAAATTAACATACAAATAAAATAAAATAAATTAAAAAATAAATCAAAATTATTTAATGATGACAATAGAAAAAGGATGAGGAAGAGAAGAAGGAGGAGGAGAACTTACGTAAATTTAGAAAAAAAAATATGAGAAAGAGGAGAAGGAGAAGTTGAAAAAAACGAAAAAAGAGAAGAAATACGTGATTTAAAAAATTGTTATAATAATTTATATAGACTTAGATAAATATTTTACTTAAATTTAGAACTTTATTCTATAGCCACAATGTGTTTGTACCTGAGTCCAATAGTCTTATCTGTTAGTTCCTTGCACTTCAGGTAGTAGGTGTCCTTCTCAAGCTAAATATATATGCATATAATATTTGGTGAGACATGCATTCTCTAACAAGATATAAAATAATTGAATACAAAACTTTTAAAATGAATTAAATTACACCTCTTAAAAGTTTAAATTTAATTACACATGACCGAAATAAGAGAAAAAAATAAATTGTTCTTTTTAGTTTTAATTTCTTCAAAATGAAAAGATTTATAACATGCGAAAATAAAACAAAAAAATGATAAATAAATTTTTAACCTTTTAATTTGAAGACAAATAAATTTTTAACCAATTAGAAATATAAAAATATCTCTTATATTTTAACATTAGAAAAATCTAACTCTTTTTGTTTAAAATACATAAAAACAAATAAGTCCTTAAAAAAAACTTAAATATTTTGTATTTTAAAAAATAAATGAATAACATTTTTATATTTTTATTAGTAAAAATTTTTTTTTGTCTTTGAATTAAAATATTAAAAATTTATTTATCTTCTTCTCAAATAAAACACATAATAATCATAACAACAGTTATAAGTTATAGCTTTCATTATGTATAAAGTATACTACTAAATTTCAAAATAATTAAATCTCATTTCTCATTTGATCAACCTTATCACTTCATATAGGAATCCAATCCTTTGTAGTTTGTTCTGTTGTTTCCATTTGAGAAAAGTGGAAAAGGAGAATCTTAGAGCATCATCTCTAATACTAATTCTAATTTCATTTTATTTTGAATTTTATAAAAATATTTGTAGAACTATATATTATAAATAAAAATTTAAAACTAAAAGTAAAATTTACTTTTTTTAATACTTAGTATTAGTTCAATTAGAGAATTTTATATTATTTTATCAATATAATTATACAAATAATAAAATTTTATTAGTTTTTCATTAAAATAATATTGTATCTCTAAAATGATACTAATTTTATTTCATAAATCAATTTTAATATAAATTTTAATTTTAAATCAATTTATTTCTTAAAAATATCAAAAAATAATACCCTAAAAATTAAAATCACTTCATTAGAAATGCTCTTACTTACTTGAAACTCATGAGACTGTTGGTCTTGTGATCTGTAAATGCTTGTTTGCATATGATATCTTTCAATTACTTCCTGCACACTACAATGAGCATACGCTTAATTTGCATATATATATATATATATACATACCAAAATTTACACACACAAGGTAATATAATTTATACTTATACTTATTAAAATTTATATACATTATTAAAATTTATATACATAAATTAGTATAATTTATTTGTTGAAGACAATTTGCCGCTTGTGCTAATTAAATATTGGTCAAAATTAATAAAAAATACTGACCCCTAAAATTCGTTGATATATTAATATTAACTCCTCAATGCAACGTGACATAATTATATATTTAAATAATCTAATGCATTGCTAAAGTTTAAATAAAAATAAACCTTTAAAACACATTGAATATATTATATTTAAAATTATATAAGTATTTCCCAAATTTTATAATTTTATAAGACTAAAAATGATGCAGTAGTACTTATCTAAACTTTGGTAAACATAATATTTTATAGAGGAGTGTTAGGAGGCAGCAATTTTTGTGTTTTGTAACTATCAATTGGTCATTAATAATGTTTTTAATGGTGTGAGATTATATCTAATAGTGGGAGATCACTCACTTTTTTTTTATGGTTAAGTGCTGGCCACAAAACACAAAAATTACTTATCCATAGACTTTTTCTATTTTATATTCAAATAAAATATCTATCTGAATTCAACATGTATTAAGTATATATGTGTATAACTAAACTTATTATGAAAATATAAAAGAAAAAACTCTTTAATTTTTAATAAATAAATTTCATAAAAGTATTATAATAGCACTTAAATTGTCATAATATACAACTAGACCATGCATGTATGGAAATGTTGGGACGCACCCACCACCAATAACCAGAGAGAAGAAGAGGGAGTGAATGAGTAATGCATTATGCATGAAGAGGGTTGACACTTGTCAAAGAACATGCAATCCTCAATTGAATTATTACAACTAGCATGGTCTACAATTTACACGTATTATCTAATTTTGACACCTAGCACCAATAATTTTATCACACACAAATTAAACCAACCATGCATATATACATATAATCAATTAATTAATCATCAAGAGCTTCCATGGTTCGTTCTATATATGATAGTCTTACTACTATTTGTATTTGTATCAGATTCCGGTTTGAAGATTCGTCTGAACTCATCAAAAGGCATTCATTTCTCAACTCCGTCCTTATATAATTCTTTCCACAACTCATTACAGTTAGGAATTAAATACATAATATAGGGTATACATATCAATTAATTTCACGTTTAAATTAAAGTATTATTATATATATTTTCATTAACTAAGCCTCCTAGTCTTATATATGTAAATTAAATCCAAGTCTATTAGGCTATATTTGTTTACAGATATTGAAACAGAAATATAGACACAAAATTATATTTAATACAAAAAAAATATAAATAAAATATTATATTTAAAAATATTAAATTAGTATATTTTGTATTTATTTTAATAAAAAAAATATAGAGATACTAATAAAAAATAAAATTAATTTTATTATTTTTATTAATTTTTTATTATTATATTTTTTGTTTCAAATTTTTTAAATAAAAAAATAAAAATAAATTAAATTTTTATAATTTATTTTAATTTATTATCAAATAAAATATAAAAATATAAAATTTTTTATATTTTATTTTCAGTGTCTTAGATTATCCTACGCAGCCTTATGTGAGGTGCTTATTGACCAAGAAAAATGAATGTTCATCATCGATACTTGTCACTTAATATTGTTATGAATAGCAAATAAAAAAGTCAAAATGAATGTGTGTGTATCTATATTTCCATTACCATACATAGAGGATATCTATGTGTTTGGAGTTTTATACTAACATGATGTAAAAAAATATAATTTTTAAACCAATTATTTAAAAGGCTATTTAAACGTATAAATTTAACAATAAAAATAGTTTTATTGTTATTCACTTGATTCAAAATATGACAATAATGTGTTTTCATACTCATATTTTGAA
This sequence comes from Arachis hypogaea, assembly GCF_003086295.3. NCBI lineage: Eukaryota > Viridiplantae > Streptophyta > Magnoliopsida > Fabales > Fabaceae > Arachis > Arachis hypogaea. The sequence continues at coordinate 9,807,192 of NC_092055.1, forward strand.
TTTTAACACACACTACACTCCTCCTTCAAATACAGAAATGATCAAAATCAAACTCAACAGCATTTTATTCTCCTTAAGAAACATTTAGAAAGTGTATTACTCTTGTTAATTAGAAGCTCTTAGTAATGGTGTATATAAAAAATCTTGACAAATTGAAAAAAAATCAAATTACTACTAGAAAGGGGAAAAGGAAAACTATCATCATGAAAAGTAATACGAGAAGATCTACTAATAAATATGATAAACATTATATTATTAATGATGAATCATAATGATATAATATATAAAATTATAAATAAATAAATACCTTGAGGAAGCGAAATCGAAGAGCTTGCCGGAAGGAGAAAAGACAATGAGAGCCAAGTCAGCATCACAAAGAGTTGAAAGCTCCTTAGCCTTCTTGAAAATCCCTCTCTTCCTCTTACTAAAGGTTGCTTGCCTTGATGCATTCTTCTCTATCTTCTTTATTTCCATCTTCTGTTTTGACATTCTTAATCAAAAATTAATTATTACTTTTGTTTCATCCGAGAACAACAAGGGAAAAATAAATAAATAAATCATATACTTTTATCTAATGAAATTAACATTAATCCAATGCAACACATTTTTTTCCATATATCAAGTAAAGAAAACCAAATAATTAGCTCTCTCAATAATAATAATATAATGGGAGACCTTGAAGATGGAAGATGATTCGAAAAAGGAAATCAATAAAGAAACACCCAAGTTAGGATATGTGGTGATATGCATGACCTACCCTATAGATATATATATATATATATATATATAGAGAAGAAAAGTTTTTTTTTTTTTTTTTTTTTTTGGAGGGGTGTAAAGTGTTGTGGTTACTGGAAGAGAAAAGAAGAATTTTTTCAATCATAAAGAATAAGAGATAAGAAATTAAAGTTGGTGCATATAGAATATCCCAAAGAAAGAAAATGGAGGAGGAGGGGAGGAGGTGGTTCATTGCCACAAGAATCTTCAACCCTAAACCCTTAGATGTAAAGAAAGCAGAATGCAATAAGAAAAAAGAGAGAGATCCCTAAAATCCAACCAAAAAAGCAGCCAATTCCAAACCAAGATATTATGTAAATGGATGAGATGGGCAGAAATTAAAATAAATAACTGACCCACTTTACCACCATTATTCTTTTGGTATTGACAAAAAAAAAATAGAGAGTAAAAATTAAAATAAATAAATAAATATTAGAGTATAGTATAGTCACACATAATACTTGGTCATTATTTTTGTGAAAATAATTGTTTTTGGACCAGAAGATGATTCTTATGCTGCCTATTACATTGCATAAGGTTTGCTACTTTGTTGTTTTGAATTTTATTTACCAAAGATAGTGATGAGTTTGGAAAACTCTAAATTAATATTTGTGATGACTAAACATTATTAAAATTAATTAATTGTAAAATTAACTAATCTGAATTTTTATTCAATACATTGATGTTATAATTTTGCTGCAGGTTTAATCTTGGGCCGAAATAAAAAAAAAAAAGAAAATGGTGCTAGCCCAATTTACATTCAGCCTTGATTTTGATAATAAATAATGAAAATGGCTGTTTTAATGTTACTTGGGCCCAAATGAATTTGATTACTCTAAGCCCAAGTGGGTTACATGCTTTCCATTTGCTTTATGCATGCTTCAAATTTTATCAGGAAAGCAAATGTTATTAATGGGTCAAGATCAAATATTGTTGCAATCAAGCCCATATTTTATAAGAGTTCCTCATGCATGATCCGAAACCAAAGAAGGAAGAAAGCAAAATTGCTTTCAACGGATCCAAGGATTCAAACATTAGATGGACTCCAAAATTCATTTAATTACAATGTGTTGCATGGGAACTATGAGAGAGAACATGAGTGACTTTGATTTGATGGACATTATTGAAGCTACACGTTACTCAGTAAAAGGAAGTAAACATTTACTTTGCTTTATCAAACCACTTTAGTTAATGTCCATATTCTCTTTCTTCTCTCTCACAACTCTTTCTCTCTTCGGTCATTACTCAGAAAATATTGGCAGCCATGGAAGCAAAAGTAAGCTACCGAGATGAAGAGAAAGCAAGCCTAAAGACCATCACAATGATGGCAAGAAAACATACTAAAATAAAAATGAGCTGTGGCTAAGATATTCACCAAATGTGGTTAGATTTGGTGAGGTTATCTTGAGTCTTTCATGCTCAAAATGGAAGAAGAAGATTCGGCCAGCTGGAGGAGATTCTTGAAGCATGGCTTGTCTTCGATTCTGCTCAACCACCACAGGAAGTAGCTAGAGTGGCGAAGTGATGGTTGAAGGCAGAGATTGAAGCAGATGAAGTCATCATCATCATGAAGCATCAAGGGCCAGAATTTCATCTTGGAAAGCAAGCCAAGGATGGAGAGCTCGGATTGATGAAGGGTGATGATCAAGAAAGGACTAGAGGTAATTGCATGTTGGTTAATGCATGGTTATCTCTTCTCTCTCTATGTGGCCGAACCGGTTTTGTTGAAGGAAGAAGAAGTTGGTTCAGTTTTGGCTTCAATAAGTGGAGGCTCCCCTCTTCTATATTAAGGGTGGACAGCCACTGTTTGAAGCAAGGGAGAAAATTTGAGAGTGCAAGGCACAGAGTTCTCAGAGCTACCTGAGCTAACAGTTTTCTCTTCTCCTTCAATGTATTCAGTTTTATAATTTTCTGTTTAATTTTGTCATGTCTTGAGTCTCATGGTAAAAGGCAAACAGTGAGGTTTGTAATGAAAAAGCCATAGAGCGGAAAAAGGCAGAGAGTGCAAAATTAAAAGAAAAAGCCATAGATGTCTTAGAGTTCCTTTGTTCATCTATGTTGTGTTTCATGATTCTGTGGGAATCCCCTTGTAAGTTGGGTTAGCACTTTACAAGTTGTAATCTGTTTGATTATAGTGAAATTCCATCATTGTTGTGATGGAGACTGGATGTAGGCTGCACTGCACTTAGCAGCCGAACCAGGATATATCTTGGTGTAATTTTCTTCCTCTCCTACTCCATTTCTGTTTTCTACTGCACAGGAGCAAAAACAAAAAATGTCTCGTGCCAAGTGACGAGACAAAATGAAAATGTCTCGTGGCTAGGGACGAGCTAAAAACAGAAAAGTCTCCTCTGAATCCAGCAAGTGTTAGCAAGCAAAAAAGGGGCTAAGATTCAACCCCCCCTTCTCTTAGCCACTGAAACCATCAATTGGTATCAGAGCTTGGTCTCAAAGAGATCAAGCTTTGCAGCTTGGAGTAAAGATCCTCATGGCAGAAAACAGTGGCGCAAATGTGGTGTCTTATAATCTAACTGAAGGATAATCAAGCAACAGACCCCCTCTTTTCAATGGGAAAAATTATACCTATTGGAAGGAGAGGATGAAAATATTCGTATAAGCAGTGGATTACAGACTTTGGAAGATTATTCTCGAAGGGCCTCAATATCCAACTACCACAAGTGCAGAAAGAGTTGTTTCTCTCAAACCAGAAGCAAGATGGACCGAGGAAGATAGGAAGAAGGTGGAGTTAAATGCCAAGGCAATAAATCTGCTCAATTGTGCTATCAGCTTTGAGGAGTACCGACGGGTATCAAGATGCACAACGGCAAAGGAAATCTGGGACAAATTACAAATCACCCATGAAGGAACCACCATTGTCAAGAAGACTCGGACAGATATGCTAAATAGAGAATATGAAATGTTTGCAATGAAGGAAGGAGAGTCCATTGATGAACTGATCGAACGGTTCAATGCTATCATTGTTGGCTTAGATGCTCTGGGAATTACACATTCTGATTCTGTGCTAGTGAGAAGAGTGTTGAGATGTCTCACAAAAGAGTGGGAAACTAAAGCCTTAATTATTTCTGAGAGCAGTAGCTTAGACTCTATGACTCTTGATGATTTGAGAGGAAATCTTCTTACTTTTGAAAATACCTATTTGAAAAAAGATACAAAAAAGAAAGGAATTGCATTTTCTTCTGTGACTAACCCTCTGGATGATGAATCCAGTGATAACTCTTCTGAAAATGAGTTTGTTTTATTTGCAAAAAAATTCAGGAAAATGGCTAAGCTCAAAGGCAAAGGCAGCAGCACAAGGAAAATAAAGAAAGACCTTAGCAAGGTAACTTGCTATAATTGCAAGGAAATGGGGCATTTCAAATCTGATTGTCCCAAGCTGAAAAAGGAGGAAAAGCCGAAAAGAGGAAAGAAGAAAGGATTGATGGCCACATGGGAAGACTTGGAGAATGACTCTGATGATGATGATGAAGAAACCGAGACCAAGCCACAAACATGTCTCATGGCAGACCACATAGATCAGGTGTGCCTAGCATCCAAAAGGAAGGAAAATGTGTGGTATATGGACAGCGGATGCTCTAGGCATATGACCGGAAAGGCAACCTTCTTCATAAAGCTTGATGACTATGATGGAGGACTTGTCACTTTCGGTGATGATGCAAAAGGAAAAATTGTGGCTGTTGGGAAAGTTGGTAAAAACTTTTCTTCTTGTATAAATGATGTTCTCCTTGTACATGGCTTGAAACATAATTTGCTTAGTGTTAGTCAACTTTGTGATTTGGATTTTGAAGTTATTTTTAAGAAATCTGTTTGTTTAGTTGTGTGTGAAAAAACTGGGAATGTTCTTCTTGAAGCTAAAAGATGCAACAATGTGTATGGATTAACTCTTGAGGATTTAAAGGAACAAAATGTAACATGCTTCACATCTTTTGAATCTGAAAAATGGCTTTGGCATAGAAAGTTGGGACATGCTAGCATGTATCAAATTTCTAAGCTAGTCAAAAGAAATTTGGTTAGAGGAATCCCAAACATCAAGTTTGATAAGGATCTTACTTGTGACGCTTGTCAATTAGGCAAACAAGTAAAATCCTCTTTTAAATCAAAAGATGGAATCTCAACCAAACGGCCATTGGAAATGTTACATATTGATCTTTTTGGTCCTACTAGAACTCAAAGTTTAGGAGGTAAACATTATGGTCTTGTGGTGGTAGATGATTACTCTAGATTTGGTTGGGTACTTTTCCTTGCTCATAAGAATGATGCCTTTCATGCTTTTTCCACCCTTTGTAAGAAAATTCAAAATGAAAAGGATTTGAAAATTGCCCATTTAAGAAGCGATCATGGAAGAGAATTTGAAAATCAAGATTTTGAAAAATTCTGTGATGACTTAGGGATCTCTCATAATTTTTCATGCCCTAGAACCCCCCAACAAAATGGGGTGGTTGAAAGAAGGAATAGAAGCCTTCAAGAAATGACTAGGGCTATGTTATGTGAAAGTGAAATTCCTAAATTCTTATGGGCTGAAGCTGTGAACACAGCATGTTATATTTTGAATAGAACAATCATTAGAAAAGGGTTAAAGAAAACACCTTATGAGTTATGGAAAGGAACCCCTCCAAATCTTAAGTATTTTCATGTTTTTGGATGCAAATGTTTTGTGCTTAATAATAAAGAAAACCTTGGAAAGTTTGATCCAAAATCCTATGAAGGAATGTTTGTTGGATATTCCACCACAAGCAAGGCCTATAGAGTTTATCTCAAGGAGCATAGGACAATAGAGGAATCCATACATGTTACTTTTTGTGATTCTAACTTAATTCCCAGTATTGTGAAGGATATTGATTCAGATTGTGAAGAGGCTGAAACAAGTAAAGAAAACCCCAAATCTGTTCAAAGTGAAGAATCTGTCAGCCCGGTTTTGTCTCGTCAGATTGGAGGAGACATTTCCATTTTGTCTCCTGAACAGGCACGAGCAACTGAAACAGTGAGACCACCAGAAGATCATCAAAGTACTACAACCATCCGAAAGCCTAGAGAATGGAAATCTATGAGGGGTTATCCTCATGATTTCATCATTGGTGATCCCTCTCATGGTGTAACAACAAGATCATCCACCAAAAGGCAAACCAAACCTAGCAACTTTGCTCTCTTGTCACAAATGGAGCCCAACAATGTCAAACAAGCTCTTGAAGATCCATCATGGGTCAAGGCTATGCAAGAGGAGCTGGCTCAATTCGACAAGAATGAGGTTTGGACATTAGTACCTTATTCGGATGGTATGAAGGTAACGGGTACTAAGTGGGTCTTTAAAAATAAACTTGGTGAGGATGGACAAGTTGTTCGTAACAAGGCTAGATTAGTGGCCCAAGGTTACGATCAAGAAGAGGGTATAGATTTTGATGAGTCTTTTGCTCCGGTAGCTAGAATGGAAGCAATTCGGTTGCTTCTTGCCTATGCCGCCCATAAAGGTTTCAAAATGTTTCAAATGGATGTTAAGTGTGCTTTCCTTAATGGCTTTATTGATAGAGAAGTGTATGTAGCACAACCCCCCGGTTTTGAACATAAAGAGTTTCCAAATCATGTTTTTAAATTATCTAAGGCTCTTTATGGACTTAGACAAGCTCCAAGAGCTTGGTATGAAAGGCTTAGTGCCTTCTTGTTGGAAAATGAATTTCAAAGGGGTACCACCGACACTACTTTATTCATTAAAGCATCTAATGATGATATACTTCTTGTTCAAGTTTATGTTGATGACATTGTATTTGGTTCGGCCAACATTTCCTTGTGTGAAGAGTTTGGAAAACTCATGACTAGTGAGTTTGAAATGAGTTTAATGGGAGAGCTTACTTTCTTTCTTGGCCTCCAAATTAAACAAACTCCTAGTGGTACTTTTATTTGCCAAGGAAAATATGCAAAAGAACTTATTAAAAAATTTGGCCTAGAAAATTCCAAAGCAATGGGCACTCCAATGCATCCTAATACAAAACTTGAAAAAGATGATGATGGCCAAGATGTGGATGAAACAAGGTATAGAGGAATGATAGGTTCACTTATGTACCTTACCTCCTCTAGACCGGATATTGTTCAAAGTGTGGGGGTATGTTCAAGATTTCAATCTCACCCAAAAGAATCCCATCTTACGGCTGTTAAACGCATCATTAGATACATTAAGGGAACTTGTGATTATGGCTTGTGGTATCCTAAATCTGATGAATTTGGTGCAGTAGGGTTTTGTGATGCAGATTATGCGGGAGATAGAGTGGATAGAAGAAGCACGTCCGGCATGTGTTGCTTCCTTGGAAGCTCACTCAACATGTGGTCAAGCAAGAAACAAGCTACAGTGGCTTTATCCACGGCTGAAGCAGAATATATTTCCGCATCTGCATGTTGCACTCAATTAATTTGGTTAAAAACACAATTGGAAGATTACAAATTAAAAATCAATAGTATACCCCTATTTTGTGATAATATGAGTGCAATAAATATTTCAAAAAATCCTGTTCTGCACTCAAGAACAAAGCACATTGAAATTAAATATCATTTCATTAGAGAACATGTGCAAAAGGAAACTATTGATATTCAATTTGTAAAATCTGAAGACCAAATTGCTGATATTTTTACAAAACCACTCTGTGAAGACAGATTCTGTACCTTGAGAAAAAGTTTGGGAATGTTTGATTTAAGTTTCATTGAAAATTTGTGAATTTTTTAACTCTGTTCAGTTTTGTCTCGTACGTTTGGACGAGATAAAAACGCAAGCTTGATAAAGGAGCTCTGTTCAAGGGAGAGGCAACACAGATTTAAATTCTTCTGGGCCCCACCTAATAAATTCTGACCCCACCATGGCAGTTTAGTTAGTTATTCCTTTCTTGAAAAATAAAATCACAAAATCTCTTAGATTGTCTTTTCAAATCTAGTTGGAAGATACATATTGTCAAATCATATCTTTTCCTTCCAACTAATCCCTTGATTCAAGGAAAACTCCCTTTTTCAACTTTTGAAACTCCCTTCTTTTGGTTAATAACCGCGCCATTATGGTCATTAACTTCCTAAACTTCTCTCTCTCCCATCCTCATTTATTGCACCTCTAACCTCCTTCCATCCTCCTCTCATTCGGCCCTCACCCCTTCATATTCAACCCATCATTCATCCACCATGAAAAAGAAAACCGCTGTTAGGCGAAGTAGCCGAACCCCCATTCCAGAAAACCCACCTTTTTCATCACCTCCAACCCATACACATATCCATCTCCATTCTACCTCATCCTCTACTCAGTCACCTCCCTCCAAGAAAACCGAAACCATGCGCCGAAAGGTTATTGCTCAGAAAACTTCAGGGAGAGGCAAGACAGGGAAGAACAAGCAACAAAGTGTTGAAGAAGATGAAGAAGAATCACATACTACTCCACCTCCATCACCACCAAAAAGATCTACCCCTCATGCAAAAAAGCTCTCAAAAGAAACAGAAAACCTTTGCTCTGCATGACACAAGCGAACCCCCCAATCTGGAATCTCTAGAGTTCAAAAACAAATTCCACAAAACTCATTCACATTTTGATCCTTCTCGCTTCCACTCATGTGCATTCTATGAATTTCACAAAGAAGTTCTTCTGCAGCGCCATCTCTGCCCCTCTTACTTGGTGAACCTTCCAAATCTTGCCACCAAAGGAATAAACTTTTCGTCTCTGTTTGATGCTCTGAAATGGACTCCTCTGACTCACATTCAGAAATTGGTATACCCGGGGCTGGTCCGAGAATTTTATGCAAACATGCGTTTGATTGGTGAGTCAATCCACTCTTACGTCAAGCGTGTTTACATAACCCTCACCCCTCAAACCATTGGTGCTGCTCTTGGGTATGAAGATGAGGGACCAAAGGTTTATATGGTTGATAAATGGGATGATCAAGTGGGAGTTACTCAACAAACTGTCATGCAACACATCTGTGCCAACTTCTCCGGGCTTTATGGATTAATCCCAACTCACAAATCCCTCGGCCCAGAGAACTCTCTGTTACACCGTATCATCACTCATATCATCACTCCTCAAAGTGGTTCTCATCATAGAGTAACAGTTTCTGATTCTATCATCCTCTTTGCTCTTATTACTTCCACTCCAATTTCATTTGCTTATATTATGACACGTCATATGTGGGAAGCAGTAAGAAGCACAAAAAAGGCTAATCTTCCTTATGGCATGTTTCTTACATGTATATTTGAATATTTTAAGGTTGATCTGTCTAATGAATCTGTTGAGAACAAAGTGTCACAGATTAAAGGAGGAGGAGTTTCGAACAAGAAAAGCAAGCAGTCTGTTGCCTCCGAACCCTCTCTAAGCGATTTGGAAAGCCACCCTGAACCCTCAAAGGTCACGGCATCCATCAGGGAGGCTCTCAGTGAATTCCGCAATATGTCCAAATTGATGCTTAAGTCAAACAAGGCTGCCCGGAAACTGGCATATGCAAATGAGAAAGCCTGGAAGAAGTGCTATGAAAGGGTCGGTTTCATGATTCAAACTTTTGATGATGAAATGGGAACAGGAGATTATGAAGATGATTCTGGTTCTGAGTTCAATGTTTCTGATGATTAGCGACTATTTCTCTACTTTTATTTGATATTGGCAACAATAGGCTCAATCCTTCTTTTGTTTTTTGTAAAGGCATGACTTGATACTCCCTGCCGTATGATACTCTGAACAATTACTGCTTTGTTATAAATATTATGTATTGCTCATGTCTCTTGTTGCAGGTCTTTATGCCCCTTGATGCCAAAAGGGGGAGGAGATTTAGATTCCAAAATTGAAATTGGAATGAAACAGGGGCTGGAAAAATAGGGGATAAGGGTTGAAATTTTCAAATTGAAAATTCATGATTACCCTTATTCAAAGAATGCATGTTTCTATTATATTTCCTGCTGTATGAACTGCATTTGGCATTCGGTCTATAATAATGTTTTACTGTGATGCATGATGTTTTATTGTGATGCCTGGCTGATGGTTCATATTTGACAAACTTGTTGGTTTGAAAATTTATTTTTGGCAGTTCCTTTAAACTGTGTTATCTAACATCTGCCCTGCTTTGATGTGCTAATATGTGTTTCAAAAATATTTTCCTTATTTTGAATGACATTGCTCTGATATCTGGACTGGAAAATATTTGGAAACTTTCTGAACAACACTGGTTTGTGTTCTGTTGATATGTGTAAGTTTGAGCAGATAATCAATTTATTGATAACAAATGAGTTTTGATTATCATCACACTCTGCTCATAAATCAAGCATTCAACATTTCAAAATAAAAATATGTTGAATAACATTGTTACTTGAAGCTTGATTAAATTGTTACAGGTTAAGTGCATCCCTTGATAAAAATGGCACATATTAAGGGGGAGCCATGTGACAATATGAAAGGGGGAGAAATTCAAATTCAAAGGGAATATACTTTACTCAATCTTCAAATTTCTTTCCATTTCAATTTTAATAATGTTTGTCATCAAGGGGGAGATTGATGAGTTTGGAAAACTCTAAATTAATATTTGTGATGACTAAACATTATTAAAATTAATTAATTGCAAAATTAACTAATCTGAATTTTTATTCAATACATTGATGTTATAATTTTGCTGCAGGTTTAATCTTGGGCCGAAATAAAAAAAAAAAAAAGAAAATGGTGCTAGCCCAATTTACATTCAGCCTTGATTTTGATAATAAATAATGAAAATGGCTGTTTTAATGTTACTTGGGCCCAAATGAATTTGATTACTCTAAGCCCAAGTGGGTTACATGCTTTCCATTTGCTTTATGCATGCTTCAAATTTTATCAGGAAAGCAAATGTTATTAATGGGCCAAGATCAAATATTGTTGCAATCAAGCCCATATTTTATAAGAGTTCCTCATGCATGATCCGAAACCAAAGAAGGAAGAAAGCAAAATTGCTTTCAACGGATCCAAGGATTCAAACATTAGATGGACTCCAAAATTCATTTAATTACAATATGTTGCATGGGAACTATGAGAGAGAACATGAGTGACTTTGATTTGATGGACATTATTGAAGCTACACGTTACTCAGTAAAGGGAAGTAAACATTTACTTTGCTTTATCAAACCACTTTAGTTAATGTCCATATTCTCTTTCTTCTCTCTCACAACTCTTTCTCTCTTCGGTCATTACTCAGAAAATATTGGCAGCCATGGAAGCAAAAGTAAGCTACCGAGATGAAGAGAAAGCAAGCCTAAAGACCATCACAATGATGGCAAGAAAACATACTAAAATAAAAATGAGCTGTGGCTAAGATATTCACCAAATGTGGTTAGATTTGGTGAGGTTATCTTGAGTCTTTCATGCTCAAAATGGAAGAAGAAGATTCGGCCAGCTGGAGGAGATTCTTGAAGCATGGCTTGTCTTCGATTCTGCTCAACCACCACAGGAAGTAGCTAGAGTGGCGAAGTGATGGTTGAAGGCAGAGATTGAAGCAGATGAAGTCATCATCATCATGAAGCATCAAGGGCCAGAATTTCATCTTGGAAAGCAAGCCAAGGATGGAGAGCTCGGATTGATGAAGGGTGATGATCAAGAAAGGACTAGAGGTAATTGCATGTTGGTTAATGCATGGTTATCTCTTCTCTCTCTATGTGGCCGAACCGGTTTTGTTGAAGGAAGAAGAAGTTGGTTCAGTTTTGGCTTCAATAAGTGGAGGCTCCCCTCTTCTATATTAAGGGTGGACAGCCACTGTTTGAAGCAAGGGAGAAAATTTGAGAGTGCAAGGCACAGAGTTCTCAGAGCTACCTGAGCTAACAGTTTTCTCTTCTCCTTCAATGTATTCAGTTTTATAATTTTCTGTTTAATTTTGTCATGTCTTGAGTCTCATGGTAAAAGGCAAACAGTGAGGTTTGTAATGAAAAAGCCATAGAGCGGAAAAAGGCAGAGAGTGCAAAATTAAAAGAAAAAGCCATAGATGTCTTAGAGTTCCTTTGTTCATCTATGTTGTGTTTCATGATTCTGTGGGAATCCCCTTGTAAGTTGGGTTAGCACTTTACAAGTTGTAATCTGTTTGATTATAGTGAAATTCCATCATTGTTGTGATGGAGACTGGATGTAGGCTGCACTGCACTTAGCAGCCGAACCAGGATATATCTTGGTGTAATTTTCTTCCTCTCCTACTCCATTTCTGTTTTCTACTGCACAGGAGCAAAAACAAAAAATGTCTCGTGCCAAGTGACGAGACAAAATGAAAATGTCTCGTGGCTAGGGACGAGCTAAAAACAGAAAAGTCTCCTCTGAATCCAGCAAGTGTTAGCAAGCAAAAAAGGGGCTAAGATTCAACCCCCCCTTCTCTTAGCCACTGAAACCATCAGATAGTACTTGAATTTTTCAATATTTTTAGTAGAATCTCGTTAGGGAGCCAATGAAATATTTGTACAATGTGTACAATAGACTATGAGTTAAAAAATAAATATCACTTATAGTATCCAGAATAACATACTACGGGATTCACCAAGGATCGAACTCTTAACCTTTCGGATCTAGAACTTTAATACAGTGTCATGAAACCACTCATCCCAAAAGCTTAAGCTGATAGGAAAAGGTAACACTAATGGTTATATCTCTAATATTGAATCAGATATCCCTAAACCTCTATTGTATATATTGTACAGATATTTCATTGACTCCATATACTTCCACTTATTAGTAATATTATAAGACACTATTTGTTCAAAAATCTAGAGAACAATGGGTGAGATGTGGAGACAGAAATACAAAATTTTTTCATCTGCAGACGGTTATCAGGCGAAAGAGGAACAAAATTCATAGGTTGTTTTTGGAGGATGGGTCTTGGGCCACGGAGACTTCGACTCTAGAAATGACGGCAAATTCTTTCTTTCAAAAACTCTTTTCTACAAGGGAGGATATTGACCTAGACGCCATGGCGCCTTTTCCTTACCCGTCTCTTAGTACTTAGGCTTGTCAAAAGCTAGTGGAACAAGTGACGTCTGAAGAGGTTAAAAGAGCTGTGATGACCATGAGTTCATTTAAATCCCCAGGGCCAGATGGATTTCAAGCAATTTTCTACAAAGAGTTCTGGGACTCTCTTAGCAATGATGTGTGTGGACTGGTCAAGCGAGCCTTTGAGGGTGAGCCAATGAATGCGGCTATTTTTGATACTCTCATTGTTCTAATTCCTAAAGTGGAAGTTCCCTATTTATTACGGGAGTTTCAGTCTATTAGCTTATGTAATGTAATTTATAAAATTGTCACAAAGGTTCTAGTTAACAGGTTCAGACCTTTTCTGTTGGAGATCATTGGTCTTTTGCAAGGAGGGTTCATTTCAGGAAGAGGAACCATAGAGAATATTACCATTACTCAGGAGATTATGCACTTCATAAGGAACACGAAGTCTCGAAAAGGGACCATGGCGTTCAAGATTGATTTGGAAAAAGCTTATGACAGGGTAGACTGGCATTTTTTGGAAGCTACTTTGGTCCAGTTTGGGTTTTCAAAGGCTACCATTAATCTTATATTGAATTGTGTGACTACCTCTTCGTTGGCAGTTTTGTGAAATGGGAACAGGTTCCAAAATTTCAATCCAAAGAGAGGGTTGAGGCAAGGAAATCCCATGTCTCCTTATCTATTTGTACCATGTATGGAAATGCTTGCTTGCTTTATCTCTCATAGAGTTTTCCAAGGTTTGTGGAACACGGTAGTGGTTTCTAGGAACGGACCAGGACTTTCTCATTTGATGTTTGCAGATGATCTTTTTCTTTTCTGTAAGGCATCGAAAGCTCAAGTAATAAAGGTTATGCATTGTCTAGACTTGTTTTCTAGAGCGTCAAGTTTGAAGGTAAATCTTCATAAGTCACATCCGATTCTGCAATGATTTGGGTAAATACCTGGGAATTAACATCGGTCATGTTAGAGCTTCCAGGAAGACGGCTCAGGAGGTTATTGAAAAAATTTCGAGGAAGCTCTCCAGTTAGAAAGGATGCCTGCTAAATAAGGCCAGAAGGCTTTGTCTTGTTAAATCCATTATGGCCTCTATCCTGGTTTATGAAATGCAAATTTCTCTTTTCCCGAAGTATGCATGTAATAAAATTGATTCCTTAATGAGACAATTCTTGTGGAAAGGCCAAGCGATCGGCAAAGGGCTACCTCTAGTCAGGTGGGAGGTCGCCATAACTCCTAAAAAGGGCAGGAAGATTGGGTATTAGGGATACTTCCTATGCTAACATGGAGCTTCTGGAAAAGTTGGTATGGGATTGTCTAAATAATAGTGAGAAGTTATGGGTGCAGGTTCTGAAGCATAAATATCTCAGGAATCAATCTGGTATGAACGAAAATAGTAGAAATTCTTCATCGGCTACCTGGAAGAACATTGTTAGTGCCTATGAGCATCTCAAGGAAGGATTTCATTGGAATATTAGGAATGTCCACAAATAAGTTTGGTGTGATGAGTGGACTCTTTTTGGTAAGTTCTGCAACTTTATTCCTTATGTACATATTTCTGAATCAAATTTCATAGTGACTGACTTGTGGAAAGGGGTATCTTGGGAGGTTGATAGTCTTACCACGCCTATTCCGCATGAGATTAAACAGTTTATTTGTGGTTTGAGATATCCTAGTTCGATTGAGTTGGAGCCACAGTGGGAGTGGTGGCCTGCAGCAACAAAAAAGTATAGTGCAAGGGAGGGTTATAAATGGTTATTAGAGAAAACATTAAATTGGAATGCCAATAGTAACTGGAACTGATTGTGGAATACAAACATTCCGGAGAAATTCAAATTTACTATGTTGCTTGGCTTACATGATACTCTACCAACTGAGACCTTTCGATTCAAGTGGCATTTAGCTTCCTCAGATATGTGTAAGAGATGTAACAAGGCGCAGGAGACTATGGAGCATTGCCTTAGAGACTGTGAATGATCAAAGGCAATTTGGCATATGTTGGATCCTAGTATCTTGGACTCGACGGCTGGTACTACTCTTGAAGACTGGTTTCGAAAGGCCTTGGCTAACAATGAGGCATCTTTTGGTGCAGGGCTTTGGTGGGTATGGAGACATAGGTGCAATGACATATTCAATACTGACAATCCTTGGACAGACCACAAGGTTGTTGCCTTGGCTAGAATTACCGCCAAGGACTTACAGGTTTACAAGAATTGAAACAATGCTTTTAGGTCTCTTCAAAATTGTCTGTGTTGGAAACCACCGGGAGGCAACACTTTTAAAGTTAATTGTGATGCAAGCTTGTATTTGGATTCAAATTTAGCGGAATTTGAGTGTATTATTAGAGATTCTAAGGGAGATTGGATCTTGGCCTGCTCTGGAAGCATTTTTCCTGGTCTATCCTCATATGTGAATTATTTGCTGCTTGGAGGGAGCTAATTTTAGCTTGGGATTGCGGTTTGAGGGATATTATATGTGAAACGGAGTACCTTGACATTCTGCACATCATGCATGAGCTTACAAGTGGGTATTTATCTGAAGTAACAGATTTGGTTTACAAGATTCAGGAGCTTTTATCTCGTCTTTGGCTTGTTCACGTTGAGTGGGTGTCCCGAGAAGCAAATAGAGCTGCAGATTGGATGGCTAGATATGGTGCCAAGACCAACTCTAATCATGTTATTTGCTCTGAACCTTGTGTTGATCTCCAGTGAATCATCCGCTCGGATATAGGATAGTGTTTGCTTTGTTTTTTTCCATGTTTAGACACCAAAAAATAAGACACTATTTGCGTACTATTCGTTTATGTGGTAATTCATATAAATATTTTTTTAGAATAATATAAATTTGTACTTAGTCTGAATCAGATATGTAATTCATATTATAACTTTTTTGTAAAAAAATATATATAAATAATTTAATTCAACATTATCAACTAAGTAGATTATTTCTTTTTTTAGTTGCCCACGATATTCTTTAACTCGACAGGCTAAAGATTGTAGAATTCGAACCCTGACATTTTTTTTTTGTCAGTGAATTGGACAACCCTCAATCCTAGATACTCCAATGGATTGGACAACCATCAATCTTAGGTACACAACACACCCACACACTCCTCACATTTTTACTACATTTTTTCTTCAATTGCAATTTCTAGAATTTGAACCCTAAACCTTTGAGGTGGGGAGGGGAAGATATGTCATATGAGTTAAAGTTCATTAACAACCCTAACACTTATTTAAGCGGACGAATAAACTGATTATTCGACTAACTCAAGTTAGTTAGTTTTTTTTTTAGAGAAGTGGTGATTTTTTTTTTGGTAAGCCATCAGGGCCATGGTCCAAAGAAAGAAAGACAACTAAGAAGAGGGATATAAATCTTTATTTACATCTTGATTCTTCAGGCCGTTTAAATTCGTAGGAGGATTATCTAAGAACATAAATCCTTGTTTTTTTTTTTTTTTTTCCAAAGACATTCAATTTATTTTTTTCATCAGAAGAGAAAAAATAAATATTACTAAATCCTTGATTTCAACTAAGAAGTGGTGTTTGTTATAAGGTAAAGTCTCCAACTATGATCCACTTCGTTTTAGTCCAAGACAAAAAAGAGCACAAAACGTTCTTATCAATTAGGTTAAACCATGAAAAATTTTGGGCTTATCAAGCGCCAGATCCAGCATTTTTTATTAATAATTATAGTAGTTAGTTCATTAATCCGTTTAAATAAGTTTTAAGGATTTAAATCTTGTCTTGTGCATGCAGCAATTCATCGTCTAGCGGTAAACTCTTAAATAGAATTCAGTTACAATCCACTACAAATTAGTCATGACCTGCGGGTTGAGATTTTTTTTTTTGAAAACCAAAAAAAAAAAGGAAACCACGACCAAAACATAAAAAGGAAAAGCATAATACCAATTACTAAAACAAGAAAAAGACAATGGAGAAAAGACATATATGGACCTAGAAGCATATATATCTTCAAACTTTAGATAGGTTGCTATGCCATCGCCCATCAGCTTTAAAGGTTCTAGATATCCAAAAGACCAAAAGACCAAAACCCTAAGCATTTATTCTAGGTGATTACTCTCCTACTTATTCAAAATATGCAGAGATACAAAAGAAAAAATAAAAACATGTTTTATATAGGGGTTTCCTTTCTTTTCTCTTTTTCTTTTCTTTTTCAACATATTATATATCCTATGTACTTTCTTACACCCGTATACTAGTTCGTTACAAATGTTAGTAATTTTATTAGGAGTTGGGCAAATTAATTTAGTCTCAGAATTTTAATAGGAGGAGTTCCAATTGAGTTATATTGTATATTGCATCCGTCAAAATAACAAATTTTAAAGTGGTTGGCACCAACAATTGGCACATAAAAAAATTTAAAATTTAAAAATTACACATTTAAAATTCACATTAATTGATTTATCCTCGCAACATTAGCATACAAGATTGGTAGCTCTTCAAGCTCCTAGTCTCCTTATTGAATGAGTTAAATTAATTTTATACTATGAATAAGTTATTATCGATATTTATAAAAAAAACTAAATATTTATAAATTTAGTTATAAACAAAATTAATATTTGAATATTTTTGTTCATTTCTAATATTTTAGTGATATCTTAGAGCATATTCCCGAGTTAAACCTAAAATAGTTTTTAAAATTGGTGTCATGCATTAAAATTATCTTTGAAATTCCAATTATATCAATTACGTCCTTAAGATTGACAAAAATACACCACGTTAGTTCCTGACCCATTTTTCATTAACGTCGTGATGACATGGCTTGATGACGTGGGTTATTAGTGATACGTGTCACTCTATGATTTGACCACATGTAATGATGTGATGACGTATTGACTAATGACACGTGGCATGCTGATGTAGATAGTTGTGCCACGTGTCACAATGCTATTTAGTCACGCATTTGTTTATGCCACGTGTCACAACAGTATTTGTCCATGTGTCATCCATTATGTCATCATTGTAAATGCACCAAATTAGTCTCTCACTTTGCATTAAGTGACTCAATTTAGTCCTGAAATTGAATGTCGTGTACCAAACTAGTCTCTTCATTAGAGTTTTCTCCTTTTTTTTTCTATAAATTCAAAATTTTCAATATCTTTGAATCCATTAATTTCAATTCTATTTTTTCACATGTTATTTAAATATAAGTGCTTTTATAAAATATTTTTTCTCTTGCGGGTACCCCTAACCGCCGTCTTAGAGTTAACGTGAAGACATTTCAAGCACCATCACTATCATCTCCAACCTCTTTCGTCTAGATTGAAGAGGTCGGAGATGGTAGTGAGAGTGCTTGAAATATACCTTCAGTCTAGCTCATTTACACACAACGAAAACGTGTATTTCATAAAACTGAAAAAAAAGTGTATTTTAATTCTTGATTTCTTGTTAAAAAACACATGTTTTTTGATAAAAAAAAATGAGTCTAATCAATCATATCATTCTTTTTTTATAATAACATACTTATATATTACGAAATTTACCAATGTTAAATTATTATAGAAAAAAATTATATAATTAAAACTAAAATCTTAAAAATTTTTATAAAAGCATTTGTATTTAAACGATATGTAAAAAAATAGAATTGAAATTAGTGCATCCAAGATGTTGAAAATCTTAAATTTAAAAAAAAATGAGAAAAAAACTGGTGAAGGGACTAGTTTGGTTCTTGACATTCAATTTCAAAGACTAAAACGAGTCACTTAATGCAAAGTGAATGACTAATTTGGTGCATCTACAATGATGACATAATTGATGACATATGAACGAATACTGTTGCGATACATCGCACAAATATACACATGGCCAAATAGTATTGTGACACGTGGCACAACCATCCACGTTAGCATGTCACATGGCACTTGTCAACACATCATCATACCATTACACTTTGCCAAATCATGGAGTGACACGTGTCACTAATAACCTACGTCGTTAATGAAAAATAGGTCAGGGACTAACGTGTTGCACTTTTGCCAATCTCAAAAATATAATTGGTGCAATTGAAATCTTAAAAACGATTTTAGTGTACAAACCAATCTCAAGAGCTATTTTAGAGTTTAACTCAATATACTCCTTAGAACATAAGATACTCATAGTTAAAAAGGGATACTGAAACTGATAAGTGGCTTTATATAAATTTAGAGTTGGTTCGTTAAATTTTTTTATTTTCCAAAAATAATTTATCAAAGCTGATATTTATAACTTATTTTTTTTTAAAAATAGTAGTACTTATATTTAGTAAATCAAATAAAAAATTATTTTCAATAAACATAAGCAACAATAAATGTATTTAGTAAAATTAATTTTAAAATTTAAAAAGATTACAATAGACATAAATAAAAAAATAAATTTAAATATTTGTTAATATATGAGAATGATATTATATTAGACTTTTTAATTTTATAAATACATATTTACATTAAAAAATACTTTTTTAAATACTTTTAAAAGTATTTCTAATTTTTTTAAACTACAAACATAAATACATGATTTTTTTATTTAACAAAAAAATTATATTATTTGTGCTTTTAAAAAGTAAAAACACTTTTTAAAAAAATGTTAACAAACCAAACCTATAAGTATAATCCTAGTTGTGTACTTATCAGGTTTTTTTTTTTTTTTTTTTTTTTGGTATTAATGTACTTATCAGTTATTGTGGTGAAAATGGCTATACATTTAAGAAATTTTGCCTTGGATTTTCTTTTGGGGCGAAATGCTTCATTTCTATACTGATTTTGGAGTTGGATTTGTATAGTCTTTTTGGGTTTAATTCACAATTGAGCCCAATTTGTTGGGGTTTCATCAAAGACCCATTAAATTCTTTCTCTTCACCATTTTGGTCAACAAACTGTGCAAATGTGCATCCATTTATAGTATTTGTTTCTCTCTAAAATTATCCATCTCAAAAATGTTGAGTCTAATTTTGATGAATTTATAAAATATTTTGCAACTATATATTTAATTAATTTTATTGTTTAAATTATTATTCATCACATAATCGACATAAGAAATAATTATTTTATTTTAAGCATAAGAAATATATACAAGAAACAATTCAAGACAAATAATTCCATGTGTTTTGCTATTTTTTTTTTTAATTTGTCATGACAATGATTGACTATCACATATTGTGGATGGATATATCAATAGAAATTCAAGAATAAGAAATAGAAGAAGGAGCGTTTGAAAAAAAATTGAAATATAAATATATACATTTAACTGTATTTTGAAATTAGAGATTAAAATCAAAGTAAAAAGGAAAATATAAGTTGAATGAATATTTAGTTTTTTCTGTGTATCTGTGTTTGTTAGTATAGTATTAGAATATTTAAATTATTTATCAAATAGTTTCAACCTATTTTTCTAATCCTAAAATTTTTATTTATAGACAATTCTAAAAGTAAAAATTATAATTATAATCTAATAGAAGTTATTTTCATCTAAGTAACTATAAAATCATCGTCGTGTAATAAAATGCTTCCAATTCTGTTTCGCTTAAGGGTGGAAACAATTTTATTTTCTTTTATTTATTTATTTATTTTAACTAAAGTAGAATATATTCATTTTTTATAAAAGAATTTTTTTTTTTAAAAGTTAGGATTTAGGAGTGAGATTCGAATATGAAACTTTTAAATGAGATAAAAAGACTATATCATTTGAGTTATAGTTCGTTGGCTTATTCATAAAGAAGTCATTATTCGTTTTTTATGTTTAAATTATTGAGTAAATAGCCAAAATCGTTCCTGAAAGATACTCGATCTTCATTTTGGTCATCGAAAGATAAAGTTAATCGAAATCGTCCTCGAAAGATACACGATTGGTCACATTAGTCCTTCCGTCAGTTGAATGGTGACGTGAGGGGCTAATGCCACGTGTCACAAGATGATTGGTTGACGTGTCAACTCAGTGACACGTGGCATGCCACGTGGCACTTGACATGTAAAAAAGTTATTTATAATCAAAATAGTCCTTGAAAGTTCAGACTAAGTCATTTTCATTCCTAAAATTTTAAAAATTAATCAAATTAGTCCTTATATAATTTTTTTATTTTTTCTTGATAATATTAAATTTAAAATATTTTTTGATACTACTAATTTTAGTAGAAATGTAATTGACAATAAAAAATTGGTAATTGTATCTTTTCTTTTTAAAAATTTTTCAATAAAATTATCTCTCTCCTTTAATTCTTGTCAAAATCTCTCTTATTCTTTTCTATTCTAAAACATTTTTCTTACATTATTACATTTTGCTGGAATATATATATATATATATACTCAAAATTGAAATGTAGGTATTTGTTAACCTAAACAAAGTTATATGCTCAAGCAAAATGTAATAATGTAAGAAAAAGGTTTTAGAATAGAAAAGAATAAGAGAGATTTTGACAAGAATTAAAGGAGAGAGATAATTTTATTGAAAAAATTTTTAAGAAGAAAACATACAATTATTAATTTTTTTATTGTCAATTACATTTCTATTAAAATTGGTAGTATCAAAAAATATTTTAAATTTAATATATCAAGAAAAATAAAAAAAATTATATAAGGACTAATTTGATTAATTTTTAAAATTTTAGGGATAAAAATGACTTACGTCTGAACTTTCAAGGACTATTTTGATTATAAATACTTTTTTTACATGTCAAGTGCCACGTGGCATGCCAGGTGTCACTGAGCTGACACGTCAACCAATCATCTTGTGACACGTGACATTAACCCCCACGTCATCATTCAACTGACGGAAAGACTAACGTGACCAATCATGTATCTTTCAGGGACGATTTCGATTAACTTTATCTTTCGAGAATTAAAATGGAGATCGGTATCTTTCAGGAACGATTTTTACTATTTACTCTTAAATTATTATTCAACACTTATTAATTATTAATCTTAAAATATTTAATTTTACTAGGACTCAATAATTAAAAAATATTTGTACGGTTATCTAATAATATATTACAATTTTGACTTAATGTTAAAAGTGAGTCGAGACGAGTTGAGTTAAAATAAATTCAAATTCTAAGTCCATTTGTAAAGATAAAGTTCGGTTAACTAAAAACTCATGAATTGACTTAGATTACATAAAAATAATCTACAACTTTATATAAATAAATTATAATTTATATATAAAAAATTATCAATTATATTTTTATTTTTCTATCAATTCTAATTTATATCTTCCGTTAAAATTATATATAAAATTATACGTATATTTATAAATTATATATTATTATTATAAATTTAATATATATATATATATATTTGATTATATATATATATATATATATATATATATATATATATATATATATATATATATATATATATAATCAAATAAATTCAAGAGCTAATGATGAGTTAAATTTATTTTAGCTTAAATTCAATTTGTTTAAGAGAAAGTAAAGAGAGACGATAGAAAAACTAAATAACATAAAAACCACCTAAAAAATTAATTAATTTTAAATTAGTTGTAAAATCAGATTTTTAATTAATTAGAATAATTAATTCTTAAATTTGAATTAGAGAAGTGCTAGGAGACTAGCAAATTTTGTAATTTGTAGCTATTAATTAGTTATTATTAGTGTTTTTAATTGTGTGAAATTATATCTAATAGTATAGGATTGTTTACTTTCCTTTTACTGGTTAAGTGCTGGTCAGATTTTAATAAAACTGCTGGTCCCAAAGACTTTATCTTTGAATTATTAGGATTTGGCAACATAACTTCTTCCCAACATACCGTCATATCACGTTTCTATTCAATCTCAACCATTTTTCTCTTCCGCCACTCACATCACCGTTTAGCTTGACACCCCCTCCCCCCGGCAGTGCGCCCTCGCCAATTGTTGAAGCTATATTGCGCTGTTGCTGCTTTCTTGTGCCGCTGCTGTTATTTTCACGCAACTCTTCCCTGGCGGCATTGTTGCGGTGTCGCGCTACCCTCTCGTGGAGTTGCTGTTGCATTGTGTCGGTTTGTCGTTCTGAGGCGTTGTAATTTCCAGTAAAAATCTGCTGGAGAGTGAACCATCGATGGAGCCATCAATCCATTCATCCCGTCGTCTAAGTTGCCGCTACCGGATGCTGCCGCGAGAGTGACGCCATCGCGCACGTTCTTCATGCGCCACTGCAGTTGTCTCACATTCCACGAGTGCCGCCGCTGCTGCCTCGCGATTCTTGAGCGGCGCTGCTGCTGTCTCATTGCTATCCTCCTTCTGCCGCTGTGGTTCTCCTCCTCCTCCTCCTCTTCCTCTTCCCTTTTTCCGGGTGTGACTTTTATTCTTTAGTTTAACTAGGCGAATTGTTGTTCATTTTATTAGATATGCAGATGGTTATTTTTATTCTAAAGTGGATGTTTATTTAATTTGGATTGGATTTAAATAGATATAGTGAAATTTGTTGGATGTTCATTTTACTAGATATATAAATGGTTATTTTCATTCTAAACCGACGACTTGATGGAGAAGAAGCTCGGCGATACTGAGGTTGGTTGGTGAAGGAGGGCCAACGGCACAATGAAGGTTTGGGAAGAGAGTATGCGGCAGTCAAAGAGTTAGAATGTGAATGATTAAAGTGTAAAAGGTAAAAGTAAAATTTTTGAGAGAATAATTTGTAATAGACGGTAATTTTTTTTACCTTCTGTGAGTCGAGAGTACAACTCATTATTCACGTTATACACAATTTCTGTTATTTACCTAACAAATTATTTATTTAATATATAAATTCATACTTAAACTTAAGTTTGACTTGCAAATTTATAAGTTCATCTTATCAAACTATTGTTTAAACTAATTAACAAATTGATTTGATCGAGTCACTTCCAACTCTATTTTAACTACTATATTTCTAACAAAAAGTAATTATTTTACTATTTTAATTCTTTATATTGATTAGTACATTTACGTAATATATTTTGACTGCTTATAAAGAAAAATTGTATGATTTAAATGTTGATAATTAAATCAACTTATAAAAATTATTTACCGCCATTATATACAAAAAGCTTAATCAAAATTTGGTAAAAAATAGAAGAAAATAAAATTGCAATGATTATGGAAAGCAACTAAAAAAAGGGTAAAAAACCATTATAAGCCAATGCCATCTAGAATTGACGTATATAAGCCAAACTGAAAATCGTTTCAGTAATGCGCCAGATGCTATATTTATATAATTCGAACCAGTATGGTTTTTTTTTGAAACAAAGGAAGCTCAACACATTAAAGTGGAGCAAATAAAAGAAAGAAGAAGACACATAACCAGCTACCAACAAATAAACCAACTCCTACTATCCCCAGTACTCTCATCCTCCCCCAGGATCACCACCACTCCATTCCGTGTAGCTCATCAACGTCCTTGTGTGTATGACCTCCAGGCTTGCTCTTGCATTCTTGAAGATTCGTGCATTCCGTTCCAACCAGATGTTCCAAATCACTGCAAAGAACACTGACATCTACATCTTCTTCCCCTGTTGTCTATTATGCATTCCATGCCAACTCTCAAACATTTCTTTAACAATTCCGGGAATCACCCACTCCCTTCCTAGTAACCTCAGCCACTTGCACCACACCTGCCATGTTACCTCACACCTAAGGAATAAATGCTCAACAGATTCTAATTCCTTGGTACACAGTACACACATACTATCCCCCAGAATGTTGACTCCTAGTTTAGTCAGCCGCTCCTTGGTGTTAACTCTACCCACAAGCACAAACCACCCAAAGAGCTCAATTCTCGGAGGGACGAAACCTTTCCAAATGGAACTCGTGAAGCTATAACTCGTTATATCAGCTGATAATGTCTCCGCTTGTATAGCCTGGATCACAGAACTAGTAGAGAAAATACCTTTATTTTCAAACTTCCACACCACATTGTCCTCCCTACCTGATGACAACCTCACTGGCCTTAACCTCTCATGCAGTTGATTGACAAGCTCCAGCTCCCATTGGAACAGCGCCCTCCTCCATTGAAAATTCCAAATCCAATCAAGCCCATCCCAAAAACCACACTCCCCGATGACAAGTCCTTGCTGACTGGAAATAGAGTAGAGTCTCGGATAACTTCCTTTCAGAGTACCACCTTGAACCCAGTTATCTTCCCAAAATCGAGTTTGCATACCATTGCCTACTTCCATTGCCAGTCCACTTACCACTTTATCACGAATCCGCAGTTCTTTTATATTCAGCTGATATATGTCCTTCCAAGGGCCACCCTTTACTGGTAAAGGCTGAGTTGCTAACATGACATCCGGGTTCAACTTATTACACGAACACACAATCTTCTTCCACAGCGGGCAATCCTCCTTTGAAAACCTCCACCACCACTTAAACAGAAGCGCTGTGTTTCTCAGCACTGCATCACCAACCCCCAATCCCCCAACCTTTTTTGGAGCCTGAACTATCTCCCACTTTACCATAGGTATACCATAGTTCCTGTTCTCCTTGCACCACATAAAGTTCCGTTGTAAAGCAATCAGCTTGTCCGCTACCGCCTTTGGCATCTTGTATAGACTAAGGTAGTAGATGGGGAGACTATTCAGCACCGATTTGATAAGGACCAGCTTACCTGATTTATTCAAAACCTTGGCTTTCCACAAACTCAGCTTCTGTTCCACCTTATCAATGATTGGTTTCCAAGTCTTCACCAAGCGCGGATTCGCACCTAGAGAAACTCCCAAGTATCTAACCGGTAGAGAAGCTTGTTGGCATCCCAGCAGTCCACATGCCTGATCAATCCATCCTTGCTCACAGTTCACCGATATCAGATTCGATTTATCAAAGTTAATGCTCAGCCCAGACATCAACTCAAAGCACCGTAACAGTCTCTTATAGTTTACAATTGTTTCAGTCTCCGGCGGGCAGAATAAAATAGTGTCATCTGCAAATTGTAGGTGCGACAGTTCAATAAGATCTCCCCCTACCAGCAGTGGAGCAATGCAGCCATTCCTCACAGCCTCCCCCAACATCCTATGCAACACATCTACAACTAATACGAATAGCAATGGAGAAAGTGGGTCCCCTTGTCTTAGTCCCCTCTCCATCTTGAATGGCTTGGAAGGTGCCCCGTTTACCAAGACTGCCATGGTGGCCGTAGTAACACACTCCTTCACCCAGCTCCTCCATTTTTGGCCGAAGCCCATTTTCTGTAGCACAATGTCAACAAAATCCCATCTCACTCTGTCATAGGCCTTCTGAAAATCCAGTTTGATAATGACTGCTGACTTTTTCCGAGTCTTCAGCCAATGAACCGTCTCGCAGGCTATGAGTGCACCATTATGAATTTTCCTTCCCTTTATAAACGCAGTCTGAGTCTCTCCAACCAGTCCCGACATCACAGATCGCATCCTGTGCACCAACACTTTCGAAATCACTTTGTACACACACCCCACCATACTAATCGGCCTAAAATCCTTCACCTCCTTTGCACCTTCAAACTTTGGAGCTAGTGTCACCCACGTTACATTGACATCCTTTGGCAATTTCGCACTTTGAAAGAACCCCATTACCGCAGCAGTGAATTCCGGCCCAATGTCATCCCAGCATTTCTTTATGAAGTTCATGTTAAACCCATCACTCCCTGGGGCCTTGGAAGATTCGCAGTCCCACACAGCCTCCTTAATTTCCTCATCCGTCGGCATCACTTCTAAAGCTTTAGCCTCATCCCTATGGATACACTTTACTAACCCATCTCTGATTCCAATCCTCGGAACATATTCCTGTCGATATAAATCCTTGTAGAACCCTCTAATCGTACCTTTTATTCTCGCCTGATTCCGCACAAGTCTTCCATGTAACATCAGAGCATCAATCCTGTTATTCCGTCTTCTGGCCGAAGCAATGTTATGAAAGTATCTGGTATTCCTATCCATGTTTGCAGCATGCTTAGACCGAGACATCTGTTTCCAGTGCATTTCCTTTCTAATATACCATTTTGAACAAAAGCTCACAAGCGCCTTCCTTCTAGCCTCCGTTGTACCATCATAAACTCCATCACTGACTGAATTGTCTAGCTTGGTGAGCTCCTCCTCAAACCTCATGAGTCTCTTATCCATGTCCCGGAAGTTATCCTTGTGCCATTGCCGCAGTTGTATTGCTAGAGCCCTCAGCTTGCACGGGAACTGTGCTTCTTCGAGGCTTCGCCACTCATCCTTCACCATTCTCAGAAATCCCTCATGCGTAAACCAGGCGTCTAAACTTCTGAATAGTCTAGGGGGCCCTGTTACTCTTGTTAGTTCCATGATCACTGGGCAGTGATCAGACAATCCCCTTGGGCCACCCTTAATCCTAATATCCGGAAACACCTCAGTCCATTCAACATTAACCATCACCCTATCAATCCGACTACAGGAACGCCCCCTAAACCATGTATACTTCCTATCAGTAAGAGGTAAATCTATCAACTGCATGTCTCGCACCCATTCCTTAAATTCCTCCGATGACGCCATCAAGCTAGTAGCTCCTTTACGATCCTCTACTTGTAAAATTTCATTAAAGTCTCCGAGAAAACAGAAAGGAATCTGACACAACCCCGCCACATAGCTCAGTTCCTCCCACACCCCCCTCTTTGCCTCCCTCCCATGCGCCCCGTACACCAAACAGAAAGCACATCGAAAGTTGGTCTTTGTTAAAACGCCTTCAACACATAGCCACCTCTCACCTTTATACCTTCGATCTACTTGAAACACTCCTTCATCCCAAATTAATAGCAGACCCCCCGCCATTCCTGCAGATTCCACAAACTCCCAACCAGCAGTACTAGATCCCCAAAGCCTTGCAACCTCATATTTAGTAATCACTTCTTTTTTTGTTTCAAGCAATCCCAACATGTTCAAATTATATTTATTCTTCAAAGATTTCAGCATGCTTAATTTACCGTCCCCCCTCCACCCCCTAATATTCCAACAGCTCACAATCATTTAAATAAAGATTTGCTCACCTTATTTTGATTTTTTGGTCGACTCCTTCTCGCCTTTTCCTTTTGCTTCGCCAGTTTTCTCTTAGCTGCTATTTCTTCATTTTGTGCTTGCAAAATCGCCATAATATCTTCTTCCTCATCGCATAAAACCGCTCCTGATTCCACAGCCAATACCCAAGTTGCTTGATTCTCCTGGCGCTGCTCTTCCTGTGTCCCCTCGCCTTCTAAATGGCTAACTGTGCCCAGCCTAGCCCCTGCTCCTGCCCCCCGGGCATTGCCACAGGCAGCCACCTCCGAGACGTCCCTCACTGCGTTTTCCTGTGCTCCCGAGGTACCATCCTTCCCCATTAGGCAGCTCAATCCCGCTTGGGATCCCTCATCGTGCAAGCCGGCCTCACTTATCCCATCCTGCGCCCCTTGCTCCTGCCGGTGGACTGCCGCCCTGATTCCCGTCCCCTCCTGCGCAACCCTTCCCCCATCAAGCTCAACTCCCACCCCATCGATCGGTCCTCCGCCCCCCACCATCTCCTCTAGTTCCGGGTTCTTATCCACCGACGGACCCCCGAGTTTAAGCGGCAACCCTCTCGCCTCAGGATCCTTCTCCGCTGGTGAGCACCCCAGCCCTCGCAAACCTTCCATCGGCGCCGCTTCAAACAGCTCTCGTGGATCCCTCCGGATCCTCAGGCCGCCCGACCCGTCGTGGCCTCCAATGGAAAGAGAACCATACGCCGTTTCAGTTAGGAGGCCATCCTGGCCCAGCCCAACAACAGGCTCCCTCTCAATACTCATGTCCCTTACGGTCAGCCTCCCCCCTCCGTTCTTAGTTGGTGTTGGGCCAATTGAATGCGAGCCCATACTGTTACAATACTCCAACCGTGTCCCAGCTTGGTCCCAATCCGGATGGGCCTCTTTAGTCATACCAAATGGATCAGCCCACTTTGCATGAACTCCTCCCACCCCTCCCCATACTTGCGTGACTGTATTCTCCGACTCCCCCTCATGAACTATCTCAAATCCCTTCAAACCCGCTACTTCACCGTCCTTGGTACTAGCTGAATCCGGTACAACCGTATCCTTTTTGAATTTCAAAAAGGCATCGTCCACATCATTCAATAACACATCAGAGATTACTATTCTGTCCTCACCGTGCTCAGCCTCCGTAGGCCTACCAGTAACCAGTTCCGCCGCCGGGTCCCAACTACCCTCCCCCTTCTTCATGGCCGTGCCAGCGGTGCCAGAAACTTCATTCTCCGCATAGACACTTCTGCTTCTCCCCATGCTGACCGCACCGCCCTCCTGTGGTTCTACCTCCTTCACAAAGATCTCAAACACCGTCTTCCCAACAACAATTTGCATCCATTCTCGGATTACATCGAATACCCCCGTCTCAACTTGAATCCTCCCTGCTTCAAACGATGCTCCTTCCCCCGTCATTACATCACACTGGACCACGTTGCCCCACTGCCCTCCTATTCTCTTGAACGTTTCCGGCGCCCATGCATGTAAAGGAATTCCGTAGCACTCCAGCCACGCTCGTCGAGTAATACACCGTTCCGATTCCTCCCAACGCGAGATCCTATGGAATACTTGCAACAAATTATCCATCTTGAATGTAAACACTCCCTCCGCATGCTCCACAGTATCAAATATTACCAGCACTTTGCACGGCCTGATCTCCCTAACATCCACAATGTTGGGCAAATTTTTAGACACCACCGTCTTCACTGATCTGAGGTCCACTGGGTGTAAAGTGTGCCCCACTAAACTCCTCGCCAACCATTCCATATTTGCTTCAACTACCGGCACATCAATTCTTTTCACAGGTCCACTCCCCTCTGTGGCATTCTTATGGTCTCGCACTGGCTGTTCCTTCATAGCTTTGGCCGCAGCCACCCCATTCCCCTGATAAGAATCCTGCTTCACCGCCAATGGGACTTGTTATTTCCTTCCGCACTGTGCCACCCTTCTGAAACTGAAACTGTCTTCGATACTTAGCTTCCCCGACGGTAATTACCTTCCCCCGTAATCTCCACTGTTTCATTTCTGCAATCGCCTTGAGAGCGCCCCCTTTTGTCGTGTACCGAACAAAGGCAAATAAATAGATCACACCACTCTTTCGTTTTCGGCCAAGATATATGTCGTTAATTCTTCCCGTCCAACAAAATAAGTGATACAGCTCCCTCCTTGAGATATCAGCCGGTAGATTATCCACAAACACAGAGAATGAATCATTTTCCAAACGATGATATGCCTCCTGATTCCAAATTCTAGGATCCTTTGGTGTTAACTGTACTCCTCTCGTACTACCCCCGGAGTACTCACCTCTCACAGCCCCTCTGCCTCCCATGAGAGAGGAAGAAACCCTAATTATTTTTTTGAACTGTTGTTATGTAGGACATTTTGTTAATTATTTAATTTTGACCTCACTGTGGGACTAAATTAATGCTAAATGAAAAATTTCGAACTGCATATGATAGTAATTCGAACATGGGCAGTTCGAATTACCAGTTGATTGTTCTTCATAAATCGAACCAAGTTGGTTCGAACTAAGAATGCACCTAATTCGAACAAGGTTAGTTCGAATTACACACAGCACGCGTTTCCAAATAATTCAAATTTGACTATTAAAAAATTAATAATTTATTAAAAAAATTTTATTAAAAAATTTATTAAAAAAATTAATAATTAAAAAATAAAAAATATATATTTTATTTCATACATTAAAAAAAAGCTAACAAAATATTTAATTACGAGACTTCTTTAAAATATTTGTGATCTATCAATTCGAATTTCAGACAATACTCTTTTGTCCATTTTTAATAGCTCAGGAATATTTTTTAATAAATTTTTTAATAAATTTATTTAAATTATACTACAAAAAATATTTTATCCTATGCAAAATAATTTAAAACTAATGGCTTAAAAATGTTAGGAGTACTATAAAAATTTGTAATGTTCTAATAACTTAAAGTAAATACATGCATGTACTCAAATTTTAAATAAAATACTCTACATAATCAATAATAATTTAGAAATGAAAGAAAATATTTTATTCCATACAAAACAATTAAAAAATATATTTTGTGAGAATAAAATATATTTCATAACATCTTTTAAGCCATTTTTTTTTAAAATGACTTAAAATGGCTTAAAAGATGTTATGAAATATTTTGTATTAGAATAAAATATATCTTTTAAGCCATTTTTTAAAAAAATAGCTTAAAAATGGCTTAAAAAATGGCATAAAATTATTTTGTATTAGAATAAAATATATTTTTTAAAAAAATAGCTTAAAAGATGTTATGAAATATATTTTATTCTCCTAACATCTTTTAAGCCATTTTTTAAAAAAAATGGCTTAAAAGATGTTATGAAATATTTTGTATTAGAATAAAATATATCTTTTAAGCAATTTTCATAACATCTTTTAAAAAAATGGCTTAAAATATGTTATGAAATATATTTTATTTTCACAAAATATATTTTTTAATTGTTTTGTATGGAATAAAATATTTTCTTTCATTTCTAAATTATTATTGATTATGTAGAGTATTTTATTTAAAATTTGAGTACATGCATGTATTTACCTAAGTTATTAGAACATTACAAATTTTTATAGTACTCCTAACATTTTTAAGCCATTTTTTTTAAATTATTTTGCATAGGATAAAATATTTTTTGTAGTATAATTTAAATAAATTTATTAAAAAATTTATTAAAAAATATTCATGAGCTATTAAAAATGGACAAAAGAGTATTGTCTGGAATTCGAATTGATAGATCAGAAATATTTTAAAGAAGTCTCGTAATTAAATATTTTGTTAGCTTTTTTTTAATGTATGAAATAAAATATATTTTTTTAATTTTTTAATTATTAATTTTTTTAATAAATTTTTTAATAATTTTTTTAATAAATTATTAATTTTTTAATAGTCAAATTTGAATTACTTGGAAACGCGTGATGTGTGTAATTCGAACTAACCTTGTTCGAATTAGGTGCATTCTTAGTTCGAACCAACCTGGTTCGATTTATGAAGAACAATCAACTGGTAATTCGAACTGCCCAGGTTCGAATTACTATCATATGCAGTTCGAACCACACTGGTTCGAATTATATAAATATAGCATCTAGCGCATTATTGAAACGATTTTCAGTTTGGCTTATATACGTCAATTCTAAATGGCATTGGCTTATAATGGTTTTTTATCCCTAAAAGAATTACAAAGGATCGTTGCCATGTTCAAAGATTTACAACTGAATCATTTGATGACATCAACATGTAATACATGTGACAAGTTGAGTTTCTTCTACAATTTTCAATAAGTTATCGCCCCTATATCCAAGTTTAACTATTAAGCTTCGTTACAAATTGTTTTATTTTAAATCACCAAATATAACTATAAATAGATGGTATCTAATCTCTCCATATGAATTAAAAAATGTTTAGTATTTGTTTTTAAAAAATTCTTTCTTTTATTGTTTTGAGTATTAGTGGATTTGAGAGATAAAAAATATGATAACGTTATTTATGTAAATAAACGATTATGAGGGTCAATATAAAGGGGATATTTTACTTTTATTTAATTTTAGAGCTGGTTAATCCAGCGCCTAGTGTTTAAGAGTTTGTGAGGTGTGGAAGAGTTTTCACATAATTATTTGTTCATAGAATCAGTGTTGCAAACACTTTTAATATTGTGTGGTCCGGTCCCAAATTAGATGAAAAATTTGATTATAGTTATTGGGAGACTTTGATATCTGCCAATTTAAAGGCTGGAATTTTATTGAACCGGGTTTGTAAGAAAGAGCAAATGCTTCCCAACAAAAGAGAGATCAATTAGCGCTATCTCAAATTCATCAAGGTGTAGATTATACTGTGTTTGACAAAATAGCAAATACAAAAAGTGCAAAAGAGGCATGGAACACGTTGAACCTGCCATACAAAGGCATAGATAAAGCTCAGAAAGCAAAGCTACAATCTTTCAGAAAAAGATATGAAAGGTATAAGATGTTTAGTTCAAAAACTGATGAGCAATATTTTACTCGTGTTACAAATCTTGTCAATAAGATGAGAGTCTATGGAGAAGATATGTCCAATAGCAAAGTGGTGAAAAAAATTCTCCGCACCATGCCGATGAAGTATGACCATGTGGTGACTATGATACTAGAGTCTCACGATATGGATACCATGACGATTGCAGAGTTGTAAGGAACCATGGAAAGACACATCAGTAGAATACTGGAGAAATCACAAAAATCAACCGAAAAAATCCTGAAAAGTCGAGTAAATTTAAACAATGTTGCAGAATCAAGCTGTACACAAGAAGGACGAGGTCGTGGTTTCAATTTTCAAAATAGAGTAGAAGAAGTTTTAGAGGTAGAGGTCGTGGCAATTACAACCAAGAAAGTTATAATAATTTTACACCACCTAATCAAGGAAGAGGTGGAACAAATTTTAGGCCAGTCAATCGAGAAAGAGGTCGAGGCAATTTTTATCAAGAAAGAATCAATTTTAACTGCTTTCATTGTGAAAAGTATGGACACAAAGCAATAGATTGCATATTCAAAATGATAAATAATAATTAAGCACACATTACAAAAAAGCAGCATCAAAATACTGATGATAATCTGGGTACTCAAACTTTATTTTTTACAAGTAATCCATGTGCTAAAGATAAAAATATATGGTACTTGGATAATGCCTGTAGTAATCATATGTCTGGTAGAAAAGAGTTATTTTCTTCACTAGATGACTATTATTGAAATTTAGTAATAATACAAAGATACCTATTGAAGGAAAAAGGCACATACCAATTAGATTGAAGGATTGTTTTCTGAGTCATATTTTTAATGTTTTCTATGCTCTTAAACTTGATTACAATTTACAAAGTATGGGGCAATTATCTGAGATGATAACTTATCGTGGATATTGCACTGTGTTTGACAACAACAGAAGGTTCATAGATAAAGCAAAGATGACTTCAAACAGAATATTTCCGTTGAAAATTCAACATGTTAATCCCTCTTGCATGAGTTCTGTGATACTTGATGATAATTGGTTGTAACACATGCAGTTTGGACATTTTTATTTTTCTGGCCTAAACTACCTGTCAAGAAAAGGACTTGTGTTTGGACTATCACGGGTTCATATTTTCAATTGTGTTTATGAGATTTGTCAATTGGAAAAGAAGCACAGAGATCCACTCCCTACAGGAAAGTCATAAGAGCCAAAATTTGAAATTGTGCATTCAAATTTCTATAGAAAAATCAAGCAACGGTGGTTGCAGATACTTTATCACTTTTATTGATGATTTTAGTAGATATACATGGGTATACTTTCTGAAGCAAAAATCAAAAGCATGTGATACCTTCAAGACATTCAAGGCGTTTGTCGAAAAACAAAGTGGCTATAAAATCAAAATCCTCATAACAGACAGAGGAACAAAATATTTTGTGTGTTTAGATTATTTTAAGCAACACGGAATTCAACACCAACTAACAACTAGATATACTCCTCGATAAAATAGAATTGCTAAAAGAAAGAATAAACCATCATGGATATGGTCAGATGCATGCTCAAGTCAAAACAAATGCCTAAAAAATTTTGGGCAGAAGCAGTCAACAGTTCATATTTTAAACAGGTATCCAACAAAAAGTGTTCTTGATAAAACTCCAGAGGAAGCTTAGAGTTGAAAGCGCCCTTCCATTCATCATTTCAGAATCTTTGGGTGTATCGCTTATGCCCACGTACCAGATTAATTAGGAAGAAGTTAGATGACAAATGCGAGAAGTGTATCTTTATCGGCTATAGCACAGACTCTAAAGCATACAAGCTGTACAATCCAGAAACAAAGAAAGTAATCATCAGTAGAGACGTGATGTTTGACAAGAAAGACATGTGGGACTGGGACACAAAGATAGAAAAGCAGCCGATTGTAATTTCAAATACATGTGATGATGAAGAAGAAAGACAACCGGATGCAACTGAACAACCAAAATCATCTAGAAGACTTCAAAGAGAGCGGAGACTGCCTGCTAGATTAGCAGATTATAATGTTGGCAATGACAACAATCCGTTCGATGAAGAAATCATAAATTTTGCTCTATTTTCATATTGTGAGCCATTAAACTTTGAAGAAGTCTCTAGAGACAGCAATTAGAAGAAAGCTTTGTACGGGTTAAAGCAAGCAGTCAAGCACCAAGAACGTGGTACAAAAAGATTGATTCTTATTTCACTCAGAATGGTTTCAAAAGATGTCCATTTGAGCATACACTTTATATCAAGTTCGTTGAATCTGGAGATATCTTAATTGTGTGTCTTTATGTTGATGATTTAATCTTTACTGGCAATAATTTGAAGATAATTGTTGAATTTAGGGAGGCTATGATAAAACACTTTGAAATAACGGATAATGGGCTTGATGTCTTACTTTTTTGGCATGGAAGTAGCTCAAAAAGATGATAGAATCTTCATTTCATAAAAGAAATATGTAAATGATATTTTGAAGAAATTTCAAATGGAGCACTCAAAACCATTTCCTACTTTGGTCAAAGAGAAATTCAAGTTGATGAGAGAAGATAAAGGAAGAGCAGTAAATCCTACATATTACAAAAGCTTGATTGGAAGTTGAGGTACTTAAGTGCAACCAGACTAGATATTGTATTTGGAGTTGGTTTGCCTAGCAGATTTATGGAGGAGCCTTGTACCAATTGTTAGAATATAATTAGGATCAATTAGCATTATTTAGTATATCTGAATATTTATTATAGGAGATTACGTTTTTATTATTACGATTCTCTTAGTACCTATAAATACCCTTTTATATTGTATCATTCCAGACAACTTGAATGCACTCAATAATATACAAATCCTTTCTCCAGTCTAGTATCTTGTTTCTAACATGGTATCAGAGTCATGGTATCCTCCTTGAAGAGGATAGGTTATTTTTCTTGCGGTAACATCACCGTAGTTTTTGCACTTTTTTTTTCTATGCCATTTTTGCACACCTTTTGTCACTCTTTTGATGCTTTTTCACCTCACCGACTAGCCTATTCTCTCCGTCTTGTGTCTTTTCGAGTCGAATGATCAAACACCAATATCATTCGCTGTTTTCCTATTCTCATGAAAAAATCACATAGTTTTTGCTCTCTTTAGGCAGTTTCGTCTGCGTCTCTCGTGGCAGTTCCGTCTGCGTTCTCTCGTGGCAGTTCCGTCTGCGTTTTGTCTATGTTTCCTTGTGGCAGTTCCGTCTGCGTTTCTTTCCAGCAGTTTCGTCTGCACTTCCTTCAGACAAGCGGTAGTTCCGTCTGCGCTTCCTTCAGACAAGCGACAGTTCCGTCTACGCTTCCTTCCAGCAGTTCCGTCTGCACCTGTTTTAGAGAGTTTATGCATTTTTTTCTCTTTTCTCTTTATTTCGTTATTTTAAATAAGTTTCAAACTTAAGTTGTCACTTGAGTTTGAGGAGGGATGTTAGAATATAATTAGGATCAATTAGGATCAATTAGCATTATTTAGTATATCTGAATATTTATTATAGGATATTACGTTTTTATTATTACGATTCTCTTAGTACCTATAAATACCCTTTTATATTGTATCATTCCAGACAGCTTGAATACACTTAATAATATACAAATCTTTTCTCCAGTCTAGTCTCTTGTTTCTAACACCAACCATTTGTAAGCGGCAAAACAGATTTTTCGATATATCGAAGGTACTTTAAATGATGGTATTTATTATGAAAATACTAATGAAGTGAATCTTGTCGGTTACACTGATAGTGATTGGGCTGGAGATATAGAAACAAGAAGAAGTACTTCAGGGTTTGCATTTCATCTTGGTTCTAGTGCAATTTCATGATCTTCAAAAAAACAACCACTAGTTGCTCTTTCTACAGCAGAAGCAGCAGAATATATAGCAGCAGCAAGTTGTGCAACACAAGAAGTTTGGCTAAAAAGAATTTTTGAGAAATTGAATGAGAAACAAAGTACTCCAACAAATCAGCTATTGCACTTTGCAAAAATCCTATGTTCTATGAAAAATCGAAAGCATATTAATATTCGATTTCACAAAATCAGAGAGTTGGTGAATGAAAAAGAAGTTTTGATTGAGTACTATCCCACTCCCATTAAAAACCAAATTGCAGATATCTTTACAAAGCTATTGAAAACAGAATTATTTTATAAGGAGAAGTGTTAGGGCCAGCATTTTTGTTAAATTCTGGCCAGCACTTAACTATCAAAACAAAATTGAATGATTTTATGCCATTAGATACAATCTCACACCATTAAAACATCATTAATAACTAATTGATGGCTAAAAATTACAAAATATGTGGCCCTATCTTATTCCTTTTATAAGTTGAAGAAAATGCTTAAGATAATTAATTTTATAAGCTTGATTTAAAAAAAGACAATGTTAATAATTAAATTAACTTGCAAAAATCATTCACCGCTATTATATACAAAAGCTTAGTCAAAATTTAGTCAAAAATTGAAGGAAGTAAAATTTGCAATGACTATGAGAAGCAACTAAAAAAGATATAAAGGATCATGGTTAAATATATTCAAAAATTTACATAACTTTCAATAATACATGTGACAAGTTGAGTTTCTTTTACAATTTTCAATAAATTACTGCCCTTATATCCAAGCTTAACTATTAAGCTTCATTACAAATTGTTTTATTTTGAACCACCAAATATAACTATAAATAAATGGTGTAGCTATTCTTAAAAATATAATAGTATTATTTATGTGAATAAACAATTTTAAAAGTCAATATAAAGTAGGTATTTTACTTTCACAAAAGGATATAGTTTTATTTTAAATTAGTTTGCTAAGCTATCATGCATGCAACAAATAAATAAATAAATTAAGCCACACTCCATCTGTTAAGACATTTAATTGGAAAAAAAAAAAAGGATAGTTTAACATCTTATCGACATAGATAATTACATTAAAGATAATATAGACAAGCATGGTCAGTGACACCATTTCATTTGGATCAAATTATTGAAAGTAAAATATATAAAATACATGTTAATAAAGTTCAGCTGAGTTTGTCATTGGAGAAGCCATGGAAGACAAAACACATCTCCCAAGCACTTTTTCATTATATTTATAGCAAAGAGTTAAAGATGGACAATTTCCTGCAACATAAAATAAGATCACAAATGAGAGACATAAACGAATTTTTTTATAAATAAATAATTTAATTATTTTATTTATTAAAATATATAATTTATAGTATATTTATTAATTTATTAACATATTGATTTATCTTATTTACCACTAAATAAAATAATTATGATTGTATTTGTAAACGAGATATATTTATAGTTATCTCGTTTACATTATGAATAATACATGTGTATTATTATTGAAAAAATTACGATTAAAATAGTTTGAGTACTAATTTAAATGAGTTAGTTTTTAAAAAATTAATGTTATTTTAATTATATTTTTTAATAATACTATACATATTTCATTTATAATATAAATAAGATACATTTACGTGTAAATGAGATATATTTATAATTATTTTATTTACACAATAAATAAAATAAATTAATATAAAATAAATAGATAAATACGCTATAAATTATATTTTTAATAAATAAAATAATTAAATTATTTATTTATAAAAAAATCTCCGCATAAACACATTAGAAAATAAAATATAATTTGAATACATAGTAGAAAGACAATTAATGTATAACCTGTAAATTGATGATAACTATTTCAACTCATGCTTGTTCTTTTTCATCAGCAATCTACAATATAAAAATGATATTAAATAGAAATTAAACAATGAATAATAATTTGAACAACCAAAAATTAATTATGGTCTTTTTACCTGCAGCAATTTCTTATTCTCTTGCATTAGATCCACTCCCTACATGAGTACGAAGGATGAACATTATTGATGGAATGATACTTAGCATGTTAACTATATAGAGGAATATGACCTTTCACTTAGTAAATAGACCAAGTTATAAATTGTTTTTTTTTAAAGATACATTTATGGATAGTAATAATAGTTATTAAAACCTTTTTTGCGAGAACAGTGATGTCATTTGCCATTCTTTCATCCTGAAATAAACAAAAAATATTTCTTTATATACTAAAAATATGTACATAATCATTATTGTTGCAAAAATTAAATAATATATTTAGATATATTAAAAAATTAAAAATATTTTTGTATATAATTATTAACTAAAATAACTATTATTAATAATATTTATCTATAAAAATATTTTTGATTATTTATAAAAATTTATTTTAAATTATTTAATTAAAATATAAAATATTTATTATTTTAACTAATTTTTTATATTAATTAAAATACAAAATATATGAATATATATAAAAATTAAAAAATACCTTAGCTTTTAAAACGCGGGTCAGACCTTTGAGTAGACGTTCTTCAAGTTTCATTAGTTCTTGAAATTTTAATTCTTGAAGCTCTTCTCCATTTAACTGTCTGATAATAATAATTAATTATACTAACTGCCGGATAATAATAATTCATGATAGGTTGATATATATGAATAATTACTTACTTTTTGTACTAATTTAATATCTCTCTAGGGGAGGTGGACCTAAATGCATTGTTGAAATTATTATTTTTAAAAGTTTTACAAATTATAAACATATTTGATTTATGATACGTATATATTCTTATGATTATCGAGGAGTATAATATTAAATTTCAATTTTATTTTCTTAACATTGGATTATTAAATTGTGAATAAATTATTTTAAAGAACTAAATTTTAAAATAAGAAACAAAATAAAAAGTACTATATTATCATCAGAAATTTTCACAAAAAATTTAAAATAAATTAAAACAAACTCTTACTTAAATAAGTATTGATAAAGAAATTCATTAGATATTATTTCTACTTTGATCGTATGATTTCATTAAGTAGTCAAGACTGTTTTTAGAAAATACTTTTATTTTTCAGTGGTTAATGTGCTCCTTGGAGTTATTCTTGGTGAAACTTTGTACAGAATATTCAAGTTAATTGAGGATAATCCCAAATCACTTATGTCCTGGCTAGTTATGAGCCTCCGGGACAATACTACTTTCTTCTTGACCTATTTGGCTCTCAAGTAAAATACCATTAGCATAACTGTTGAGGAGGAACTAGAGTTTTGATTTGGTACCAATTTGAAGTTTTAAACTTTGCTTCGGTCAAGGAATTTAAAGAATTCAGTTTCACAAATGAAGGAGGGAATCGGTTGGATTTTTTTTTTCTCAAAACGGCGCAGTTTATCTAGAATTGGCAGTTATCGGTCCGGTCCAACCGATCAATTCTTAGCCAGTTTATCGGTTTCTGAGTGGTTTGCAAAAGAACGTTTAACGACAGTGGATCAGACTGTTTTTGAGCAATTACAATACAGTATATATTTTTTGGGGAGTGCTAGGGGAACAATGAAAATTTTGAACAACATGAACAACCACCAATCAAATGAAAATACATTACATCCTAATTTAATGCTACTAATTAAATTTACTCTTTTAATCCTATTAATTCACATTGTTTATACATTGTTCAAAAATCTTGTTGGTTACCTATACTTTTTCATATTTTTTTTATCTACATATACTGTTTTGTTTTAATTAAACAGAGTACGTACTCCGTACTCAGAGAAAATGAGAGAAGGAGAGAGCGGGAACGAGTGTTTGAGGGCGAAACACAGTGAGCATGGCGGCCATGCCGTCGGAAGAGATAAGGGGGAGAGTGTGGGTGGGGGTGCATCCGGTGTCAAGGAGGGTTTTTCACGAGGGGGTTTTTCAAATCCTACAAAGATCTCCTTTAGAGATAAAGTCATTGGTCCAGAGAAATCGAAGGCGTTTGCACTTGTAGGATCTCTATCTGGGGATAGTATAGCCACGGTGGTGGGCAAGCAGGGCGATTCCCAACCTCCATGTGTAAACTTCACTGAAGAAGCCAAGCTTTGTTTGGCAGAGCCTTATCGAGAAGCTTTAGTGATTAAGGTTCTTGATAAAAATTATAGTTACACAGCTCTTTCACACAAGCTTCGGATGGTTTGGCGCATCAAAGGTGGCTTTGATCTGCTTGATGTGGGGTTTGGATACTTCATGGTAAAATTCGATGCATGTGAAGATCGTGAGAAGGTCATGCTTGGTGGTCCGTGGTTGATTGAGGGGCACTATGTTGCTGTAAAACCGTGGGATATAGATTTTCGGCCATGTGAGCAATCCTTCGGGTCTACGCTTGTATGGGTTCGGATTTCGGGGCTCCCAATCTGGTGCTATCAGGAACAGGCCATGATGCGTATTGCTTCTGCAATAGGAGTTCCCATCAAAGTGGACTTAGCCACTAAATTGGCTGAGAGAGGACGATATGCCCGAGTATATGTTCAAATAAATTTAGGACTGCCAGTGATCAAGCATATCATTGTGGAAGGCGTAACTCATGTAGTGGAGTATGAAAGTTTAAATTTAATTTGTAACTCTTGTGCACGTTATGGTCACGATATGGCACAGTGCTTGGGTAGAGACTCTAGGGAAGGAAAGAGTGTTGATTCCGATGCCACCAAGCCACGGGACGGTACAAAGGCAGTGCCACATCCTGAGACCAAAAGTCACAATTCAAATGAAGTAGAACCTAATGTGGTAGGTGGCGTTACTGGCGAGAATCCTGCATCGAATTTGCAAGAAGATTTGGAGGCTAATAATTTGGAAGGAAATAATGTTGAGGAGGCTTGCATGCATGATGAACCAGGCTGGGAGCAAGTTGTGAGGAAAGGTAAAACCAAGCTGGGTCAGAAGCAATCTAACAAGGTCCAAAGAGGCATTCAATCCAGAATCGATTCGGGTAGAGTAATCAGGCCCACCATTCACTTCTCTCACACGAATGGATCAAGCTCCTATCGTGCTAGGGTCGGGTCACGAGTCAAGGTCGGACACAGCGCTTCCCGTGTTGGTGAGACGTCGATCTCCTCAACCCGACACACCCCAGTGCCTTGCGGGTCCTCTCTCCGGAAACGACCAAGGCCGGGGTCCCTACAGAGCTCGCCAGTTGAGAAGAATGGAGGCACGGTGGTGGAAGCATCGTCATGTCTTCCTGCAACCGTGAAGGAGGGTGTTACCGTGGCGGTTCCATTGGAGAAGGAAGGCGCATTGCCGGCTGTTACTGCGTCGGTAGGCGGGATTAA
Organism: Arachis hypogaea; assembly: GCF_003086295.3. Lineage (NCBI taxonomy): Eukaryota > Viridiplantae > Streptophyta > Magnoliopsida > Fabales > Fabaceae > Arachis > Arachis hypogaea. The sequence continues at coordinate 9,849,039 of NC_092055.1, forward strand.
GGAGATATTCCAAGGAGATCCGGCAAACCTGAAGGTCACGGGAGTCACTTCCGCTGGGCAAGCCTCGGTTTGAGGTTGGTGAAGCACTTTGATTTCCTTGTTTTATATTTTTATATTTTATATTATGGATAGTTTAAATATAATAGCTTGGAATATTAGGGGTGCTTCTAATAAGTTAGCCCGGGTGAATTGTAAAGAGCTGGTTAGGAAATTTAAACCTGTAATTTTTATTGTGGTTGAAACTCACTGTCCTTTTCAACACTTGAAAATGTTCTGGGAAAGACTTGGTTATCACCCTATTGGTATAGTGGAGGCGTCAGGACACAAGGGGGGTATTTGGTTCCTTTCTGCAATACAGGGTGTTCACTGCAAATGGGTTGATGCTTTCGATCAGTGTGTTACAGTTGAGGTTCAGGCAAATAATGTGATTTGGAGGTGCAGTGGTATCTATGGTAGTCCTCAATTTAATACCAGAGTTTTGCTATGGGATTATCTTGTTACTCAGTCTTCGTCTTTCTGCGGGCCATGGATTGTTCTTGGTGATTTTAATGAAGTACTATTCTCTCATGAATCTAAGGGTTGCCTCTCTAGGGGATAGTAATCTGTTTGACTTGAAGACTATTGGAAGACAATTTTCTTGGTACAGAAGGGTTAAAAATGGTGTTGAGGTGGCGAAAAAACTTGACCGGGTTTGTATCAATAGTGGCTGGCTATCTCTCTTTCCAGAGGCTTACGCAGAAATTTTAAATAGGCTTCAATCTGATCATTGTCCTATCCTAGTACGCTGTACAGGTCGTCCCCAACCGAAAAAGAATAGACCTTTTCGGTTTATTGCAGCTTGGGCAACTCATCCGGGGTACAGAAATATTGTGAACCAGTCATGGCAGGCTGGCTACAGAGAGATGCACGGCAAGCTTTCAGAAGTGCAGAAGAACTCTTTGGAGTTTAATTCTAAAGTGTTCGGCAATATTTTTGTTAGGAAATGCAAATTGGAGAGACAGATTAATTTCCTTCAGAAGCGACTTGAAGTAATGGAAGATTTGTCTATGCGGCAAAAAGAAAAACAGCTGATTGAGGAATTTAATAACACGCTTGTGCAGGAGGAACTTCTATGGTTTCAAAAATCCAGAGAGCAGTGGGTAAAATTTGGGGATAGAAATACCAAGTTCTTTCATGTCCAGACTCTTGTGCGGAGAAAGCATAATAAGATTCATGGTCTCTTTCTTCAAGATGGGGTGTGGGAAACGGACCCGGATGTCCTTAGAAGGGAAGCTGAATCCTTCTATAAACGCCTATTCTGCCAGTCGGAGGATGTAGACTTAGGTTGTCTTGGTGATGTGCCACTGCCTTCTTTGAATGATGAAGCCTGTTGTAGCCTCACAGCGCCAGTTACTCTGGAAGAAGTTAAGTCAGCTGTTTTCAGTATGCATTCTTTTAAGGCGCCGGGCCCTGATGGGTTTCAGGCTTTCTTCTTTAAAGAATACTGGAAGATTGTTGGTTTTGATGTTTGGACTATGGTTCGTCATGCGTTCTCTGGTTTGGATATGGATCCAAGGATGATGGAAACTCTTGTGGTTCTTATTCCGAAGGTAGAAAACCCGGTTTCCATGAAGGATTTCCGACCAATTAGTCTCTGTAATGTGGTTTACAAAGTTATAACGAAGGTCCTGGTCAATAGACTTCGTCCCCATCTCAAAGAGATTATTGGGCCCCTTCAAGGAGGGTTTATCCCGGGGAGAGGAACCCCTGACAACATCATTGTAGCACAAGAGGTTCTCCATTTCATGAAGAAGACAAAGTCAAAGAAAGGCACCCTGGCCTTTAAGATTGATTTGGAGAAAGCGTACGATAGAGTGGATTGGGGATTTCTGAAACAAACCCTGGTGAGTTTTGGCTTTCCTCCTCCGACAGTCAATCTGATTATGCGTTGTGTCACTGCTTCCTCACTGTCTATCCTCTGGAATGGAGATAGATTAAATAGCTTTACTCCGAGCAGGGGTCTTAGGCAAGGAGATCCTATATCACCGTATCTGTTTGTGTTGTGTATGGAGAGATTGTCCTGTTCTATTAATCAGCAAGTTGATAAGGGCTTGTGGAAGCCAATTGCGGTTTCTAGAGGGGGTCCAAGAATTTCTCATTTGATGTTTGCCGATGATTTGCTTCTTTTCTGTAAAGCTGAAAAACAGCAAGTTCAAACTGTAATGGTAGCTTTGGAAAATTTCTGCAGAGCCTCTGGGATGAAGGTTAATGTGGAAAAATCTAAAGCGCTATGCTCCAGGAATGTTTCAGCGACAAGAAAAGAGATTTTCACTGGAGTCTCCTCCATCAGATTCGTTCAGAACTTGGGCAAGTATTTAGGGGTGAACCTTAATCACTCTCGGGTGACACGCGCAACTTTCAACGATGTTTTGGACAAGATTCGGGGAAGGCTAGCCAGCTGGAAAGGAAGATTGCTTAATAAGGCAGGCAGACTCTGTTTGCTCAACTCGGTAGTGACTGCGATTCCTACTTATCGCATGCAAGTATCTCTCTTCCCTAAAGGGGTAACTAATAAGATAGAATCCATGATGCGAAACTTTCTATGGAAGGGTCAAGCTGATGGTAGAGGCCTGAATCTAGTTAACTAGAAAGTGTTGGTCACTCCTAAGAAGTTTGGAGGTCTGGGAATTAGAGATCCTTTTTGTGCCAATATTGCTCTTCTTGGAAAACTAGTTTGGCAACTTTTTCACCATCCCAACAAGCTATGGGTTCAACTGTTGACGGAGAAATACCATTCTTCTAAGGATAATTGTTTTAGTCGGTCTCGAGGAAGGGGATCTTATGTTTGGAAGAGTATATGTCGAGCTTGGGATATCCTAAAGGAAGGTTTTAGTTGGTGCATTGGGGATTTGGAACAGAACTTTTGGTTTTCTAAATGGAGAAGAGAGGGGCGACTGTGTCAGGAGATGGATTATGTTCACATTTCTGATTCGGATCTCAGGATCTTGGACCTTTGGTCATCTGGACAGTGGAACCTTGAGAATATCTATTCTCCTCTGAATCAGTCTCTGCAGAGCAACATTAATTCTTACAACCCAGATGTTCAAGCTGGTTCAGAGGTCGGTTGGTGTTGGACTGGTGCGGCCTCAAAGGTTTATGATGCTCATAGTGGTTATTTATGGCTCAGTAAGAAGATGTTTAGTTGGGAGGATAGGGGTAATTGGCTTTGGCTTTGGCGTCAACATGTTCCGGAAAAGCACAAATTTTTGGCCTGGCTATGTCTTCGGGAGGCTCTTCCTACTGCTGCATTTCGTTTTAGAAGGGGCATTTCGCACACGGATAGCTGTCCACGATGTTTCTCAAGTCAGGAGTCGGTTTTACATTGTATTCGGGATTGTCCAAAAGCCCAACTTGTTTGGCAAGCTTTAGGGATCTCCGATCAACCAGTGGATTTGATGAGTTGGTTCTTACATAATAGCAAACAACGCCCCTTTAGATTCTTTTCTGGTCTCTGGTGGATTTGGTGTTCGAGAAACAACGAGATCTTTCATCCTCACGAGCATTGGACCACAGACAAGGTGATTGGTATGGCTTTGTCCTTAGAAAAGGAGCTCCGAAATATTTTTGAGTTGCAACGACTATCTATCCCCTCAACCATTAGTGGCTCTTGGATTCCCCCCTCAGTGGGTACCTTTAAGATTAATTGTGATGCTAGCTATCCTGGCAGTGGTGCTAGAGTTGGTTTTGCTTGTGTTAGCAGAGATTGGAAGGGAAGGTGGCAACGAGGCTGTCTGGGAACAATTGAGAGTCGTAGCATTTTGCAAGGAGAGTTGTTTGCTATTTGGAGAGGCTTTCTTTTAGCATGGGACTCGGGACAAAGAGACATTATATGTGAGACAGACTGTGTGGAGGCTTTTACTATTGTCAATAATTTACAAGATTGCTCTGGGTTTACTGATCCTTTGGTGTTAAAAATCCGAGATATCATGTCTTGGAAATGGCGTGCTGATCTTCGGTTGATCTTGAGAGATGCAAATACAGTAGCAGACATCATGGCAAAGACTGCAATGAGGACTATTTCTCCCCAAGTGGAGCTTCCATTGCCTTGGAAGGAGTTTGAGAGTAGTATTCAGCGGGACTGCCTTTCTTAAGCAGTTTCTTGTTTTTTTTCTTTCTTTATCAGTTTTTGTTTATTTTCTTTTAAGTCACCAAAAAAAACAGAGTTCATTAAAAACCATTCGCTCTCTTTCACCGCAAGAAAAAAAATTTTCGCTCTCTTTTCCTTGCTCTCTCTTTTACAGTTTACTCAAGAAACCAAGTTTCAAGAACTTCAATCTTGCATTCAATGGATTTCATTAAGCAGAGGAAAGAAGATACATTTTTGGCATCACCTTCATTTTCGAAGTACAACCAAAATTAAATGAACAGGTAGCTTGTTATATTTCAATCTTTTTCTTTTCATATATTTATATCTCTTCCTATCTATTTAGGTTGAACGGAGGAAGTTTTCATTTCAAAGAACAATTTCTAATTTCAGAATCCGGAAAACACCACAATACTAATCAATACCACCAATACCAAAATTCACGAAAAAATGCTTTTGGACCTTCTAGTGATGACAAAGTCAAAAAACGTTAATAAAACGGAAAGAGTATCCAAAAATAATAAAATTGTGAAAGAATAATGAAAGAAAAGAAAAAATAAAAAAATTTTATATTGATTATTAATTGATTAAAAATTGTTTCACAATTTTATTATTTTTGGATACTTTTTATGTACTCTTTTCATTTTATTAAACATCACTAATATACAGGTATCTTTACAATTATGTTTGAGACATCAATTTCTCAACTGTACTTAGTTCTGTTATTTGCTTTGTCTTTCAGGTTGAAAGGATTGAGTTTTATTTTGAAGAACAAATATCCGTTGAAAGACGATGGCTTTCTAATTTGGTTGCATCCTAAATCTTCAAAAAAAAAAAAAAACAACACAATAATGATTACTATCACGGAACGATCTGTGGTTCGTATAAAGTTTGGTAAAATCCCTTTTAAAACATACTTATAACGAAGAATAATTTATTTTTTCAAATTTTTTAAAATTTTATATAATATTTTAAAATAAAATAATTTTAAAATAAAAAATTCATAATAAACATAAATATAATAAATAAACTCTTTTATTTTTTAAATTTAAAATTTTATATAAGTATCATAACAATTTATTTTATCCTAAATATCATCATTAAAAATACTAAATTACCTAACTCAAATTTTAGAAACTCATAGTTTAAATATTTACTTGATTGTACTAATATAAATAGAGTTATCATTAGTCAATAATAAAATTTGTATATAATCCAATGTTAATATTAGATTCGTCTCCTATCTTTCCAAATTTTGGCCAATGAGTTATAACTCAAATGGCATAGTGTCTCCATACTCATTTAAGAGGTTGCGGGTTCGAGTCTTCTATCTTTGGTTATAAAAAAAAATATTAGATTCGTCCATTATCCACTTATATATATTTTTGTACTAATTACGTCTATTATCCACCTAAAATTATTATATATAAATAATTACGTACTCTTTTTGTACTAATTTAATATTTTTTAATTATTTTTTTATTATAAATACTTGCCCTTTAAATAAGTTAATGTAATATTGATTTTATTTTTCAAATTATAATTATAAATTAACACATGAGAAAAAATAATTATTTTTTAAAAAATATCAAGTAACTAATATTTTTTATTATATTTATTTTATATTTGAGTCAACAATCAATTTCTCATTCTTTTATACTAAAAAAAATGAGTAACATTTTTAATTTTTTTAATGATAATATTAATAATTTAATACATTTAAATAATTCTGTTACTCTGAAACTATGTTTAAGAGTGAATAGTTAATTAAAAATGAGGATATATAGTACCTTAATTCATGAGTCTTATCTGCCACCTCATTGCGCATCTTGAAGCATATACACAAAGATATATAAATTCCATCAAATATTGTATGCTCTGTAATACTTTTTATTATCTTAATTTTTTAGTGATAAGATAACAATGAATTGTTAATTGGAAGAGTACATCTTACTTGCAATTCCATTGGAGGGTGATATGATGATTTGTCGATGCTTGAATGCATATTTTTGTGCATTTCTACTACCTGTTCCACACTGAACATATAACGGATAAAATTGATTTATTCATTTTATTTATTTTTCTTTTAAATAGAATTTAAATTTAAAATAAATTAATTTTTAGTCTGTCAAATTAAATAAAAAAAAATATTTCATGAAAGCCCCAATTAATAGTTATTTCAAGTAAAAATATTAAAATGCATAAATTTAACAAATAGGACATGCAAAAATAAATAAATTTTTATGATTGTGAACAATTTGGGGATAATGAAGCTTTTAATTTTACAAGTTTACTTAATATATATATATATATATATATATATATATATATATATATATATATATATATTTTACCAAAGATATGAGATTCGAATCCGCAACCTTTTAATTGAGTATGGGAAGACTATGCCATTTGAGCTATTACTCATTGGCTTAATATAATAAATATTACATGTAATTATTAGTAGCTTTACATTTTTACGTTCAAATATTACTAATTCAATGATTTCATTATAATTATATATGATCATTAATGTTAATTTGTGTGAGGATTGGAATAATATGATCAGGTAATTTTTTTTTATAAAAAAAACTATGTACATACAAAAAAAAATAATTACTAAATTATTATTATATATTTGTATATAAATATATTTTTATTATGTATTTCAATAATATTTTATACGAATAATTAATTTAGTAATTAATTTTTTGTGTACTGTACGTGTAGATAGTTTTTTTATATACACTTAAAAGTTATATATTACATTGATTTAAATATTATATCATATTATATTATATATTTATATATATCAAATAATTTGGGGTTAATATGATATTTTGTAACTATAATTTATGATATGCAGATAATCAGTTCATCCTTTAATTTAAAAAAAAAATATCATAAAATTTTCAGCAAGATGCAAATTTAATCTACAACAGTGTGAAAAATTGAAAATATCCTTATATAAGTAGTATATCATAAAAATAAAATTTATACACTACTCAACCTAATAACCCTTTTTTTGACATTGAATTTTATCAATCTAAGTAGTATTAAATTAAAAAAACAAAACGAATTTTACCATATATGTCCTATATATAATAGAAATTGAAATAGTTTTGATGTACAATTTTTTTGTTATTAAAATATATTTTAGTATATATTTATTAAAAAAAAAAAAACTTTTTTTCTACTTTTAAAATTTGAAATGTAAAGTTTTTTTTTCTAGGATAAAAAGTATTTACATTTTGATTAATTTTATACATAAATATTTAATAGATAAAAGGAGAGTTAATAGACATATTATTATTTATTGATAGGCTATGTGTGTATATAATGACGTTCAGCTGTTGTGATTATTTGTGGTCTTTTATAGAAGTTGTATAATATATTGGGAAAAAGACAGATATGTCCTGACTTTTTAAATTTTTGACAAATATATTCTTGATAAAATTTAAATACCAAAAAGTTTTTTACTCTAACAAACAGAGAATAATTTAGTTTTTCTGTCTATTTGTCTCTTATACACCAAACGGAACTGGCTGACGTGGCTGAAACGGTGTCCAAATGTCCATTATGGTACCACGCTGGAAGGGAAATAAAGTTTGAAGGACAAATAAGTCTTTGACGTCATTTTGCAAATAAAGTTCGAAGGACAAATAGGTCCTTGAGAATTTAGTTCATTATACTTCTATTATGCTTCTATTATGAGAATTTAGTTTATAAAATTATGCTTGTATTTTGAAATCTAGTTAACTTGTTGTATTCTGTAATTTAAATTATTTATTAAATTGCATTAGTTCAGTTTTTATAATACCAGTGGCATTAGTTAGCATGAGTTCATTTATGCATCAAGTTAGTATTAGTTCATTTGTGCATTATTCATGTATTAAGTTAGCATTAGTGCATTTGTGTATTATATTAGAACTAGTATTTTTATTCATAATAACATTACGAGAATAATTTTTTTTTTAAATTATAATTCACTTTGTTCTAATAGTATAAACTATGCATGGCACAAAAGATTTATAAAATCAAACTACCTTTACAAAAAAATCGTAAGTTGACAAAAGTCTCTGGCTAAGAAGACCAAGATATCTACAGATAAAAAAAATTAAATAATAAGATTTTTAGTTATTATTTTTATATGAAAAGTCTAATTTTTTATTAATAATTAATTTTAACATTCGTTATCTAAAAATTAAAATAATTTAATGTGTATATTTTTACATTTAAAATATTTTAATTGTAAAAAAATATCGGATGACATTTTGATTTGTCAAATTACTAACATAAAATATAATTATATATAGAGTAAAAATAGTAGAGAGAAATAGAAAAATAGAGAGAGGTAGATGAGAGAATTTAGGAAAGGAGTTTATTAATTTTGAAAAAAAAAATATTTTCTCTCAATTTTAATAAGAGTGTCGTGTGACACATTTAATTATTAAATTAGATAGTAATATATGATACATAATATAGGTATATTTCAATTAGATAGTAATATATGATACATATAGAAGCATAATGAACTAAATTCTCAAGGACCTATTTATCCTTCGAACTTTATTTTCCTTCCAGCGTGGCACCGTAACAAACACCTGGACACCGTTTCAGTCACGTCAGCCCAGTTCCGTTTGGTGTATGAGAGGCAAATAGACGGAAGGACTAAATTGTCCTCCGTTTGTTAAAGTCAATGACTTTTTTGTATTTAAATTTTGTCAAGAATGTATTTGTCAAAAATTTAAAATGTCAGAGAACTATCTGTTTTTTTCCTAATATATTAATATGTAAATATGAGAAATTCTAGTACTTTTTAGTAATTTTAGTCATTAGTATAAATATTAAATTCTCCCTAATAAATAAATTTTTTTAATTTATAAGTGTAAATTTTAAAAAATATAAATGTAAATTATATTGGTTCATTTATATAAAATTTTGTTAAATATATGTGCAAATTATATGTTTCTTATATGTAAATACTTATAAATACGATGCAAATTATTACTAGTTAAGTGCTAATCTCACATAATAATATTTGCTTGTCACCTTGCATTGCATTGCTCTATAAATAAAGTAATTGGTCAAATTCGTTCCGGAAAGATTACTAATTTTTCAAATTGGATCCTAAAATTTTTTTAATCAAATTCATCTTTTAAAGATTTTAAGTTAATCACATTAGTTCTTCTGTCACTTTTTTTGTTGATTTGGTGTCAAAATTTGTTAATATAATATGTCAAGTGACACCACAATATATACCTAAGAGTTTTAATTCACGTAAGTTTACAAAATTAGATCAAATCAAAACTTAATTAAGGGGAGAACTTGAGACACTGAATCTCTCAATTTAGAGTTGATTTGATATAGTTTGGTAAACTTATTATGTTAGCTGCCAATTTGAATTAATAAATATGTGTTGGATATCACTTAACGTGACATATCATCAAATTTTATGTCATTAGTAATGGAAGTGACACAGAATTAAGAGGACTAACTTAAATTTTTTAAAAGACGAATATGATTAAAAAAATTTGAAAATCCATTTAAAAAACAAGTAATTTTTTAAAATTAATTTGATCATTTACTCTCTATAAATATAAAAAAATTGAAGAAAAACAAAGATAAAGGAGAGAAACCTTGAACTAGAGTGTTGGAAGAGTTTGCCAGTAGCAGAAAAGACAAGGAGCGCCACCTCTGCATCACAGAGAGTTGAAAGCTCCCCGGCCTTCTTGAACAGACTTCTTCTCCTCTTTGAAAAAGCCACCTGCCTTGCTGCTATGTTCTCTATCTTCTTTATTTCTATCTTATGTTTCGTCATATTTCTACAAACACATAAAGAGTCAGAAATTAATAACTAATTCAGGATAAAATTATTAGTTTTAGTTTCTATGTAGAGAACAAGATATAAATAATAATAATAATATTATATGATAGAATATGATGCAAAAAATTTGAGTGAAACTTGCGTGCTATGATAGAAAGTGGGAAACCTTGAAGGTGAAATAAGAGGGGTTATAAGATCGGAACACCACGTTGTAAAGGGTGTCAATATATATATGCATGACTAGGAAGAAACGAGAATCTTAAAAAGGAAGCCTGTTGAGAGAGAGGGGAAAAAAATTGAAAAAGAATTATCTTCCAAAAGAATAAAAGATAAGATTTCTTCGTATTTGGAATATGCACAGAAAGAAAGAAAGAAAAAAATAAAGGTGCTCCTCTTAGCAAGAATATTTAAGCCATTCCGTTTGATAAAATGGAAAGAAAGGGGTAATAAAAAAAGAGAAAGGGGCAGCATTTTTGTTAAAATCTGGTTAGCATTTAATCATCGAAAAAAATAATTAATTCTATATTATTAGATGTTATTTCACATTCTTAAAAATATTAATGATAATTAATTGATGATTAAACATCATAAATTCTACTGACATTAGCATTTTTCAATAAAAAAATCAGGTGTTAAACATTTGAACTCCAATCTTTACCAATCACACACACCTATGCAAATGGGAGGATTTTTTTTTTAAGTGATTTTACGAGTATGTGTGTGTTTTTTTATAAATTTTTAAATAAATAATTATACATAATAGAAAAACGAATTAAATATGTTAGCTATGTAAGATATAAGTTGGCCACATCTCATTCTGCAAAATTTTTTTATTAATTGGCTGATTTTATGGGAGTCTCCTTTGGCACTTCAGATCACTTAGTTCTTTTTTTCTTTTTTAAGTATATTTTAGGATCCCTTGTGCATAAGTCGGTTAATTTTTCCCTTTATGGTCTGATAACTGATGCCAGCAAAGTAGTGGAGTATAAGTGAAAACTTTTTGGGCTTATTCTTGTCGGCTATTGTAGTGAGTGATAACAAATAGCCAATGATAGCAAATTTGGGTTAGTAGAAAGCTAGACTCATCCATTTATTTGAATCTCATATTACATATACTAATTTATTAGTTAACAATAGACTTTAAATAAAATTTAATTAAATTCGTGACAAATTAATCTTCTAAATTAAAAGATACCGTAAACAATAAAAAAATAAATAATCAATAATAACACAAAAAAATTAAAAAAATATATATTTTTTCTCAAGAGAGTTAATTATAAGGAGCATCCTTTTGAATAGTCATATTTAACTATATAAAACGAAAAAAAAAATAAAATTAAGGAGCATCATGTTTTAATACATCTGTATTTTCTATTTTTAACTTAATAGCATATCAATATCATTTTATTTTATTTGATCATTTTCTTGAAATATCAAAAGTAGATTTAAAAAATAGTTTTATCCTCAATTGGAAGGCAACTCCTTTCGTCTTATTTTTTTGGTAATCAGATTGCTTCAGCATGCAAGTCCACTCAATATGGAACGTACTACACTGGCATGGCTGAAAATTGTAACACTTGGATTTTCTTTGCTCCTTTATACAGTAAGAATAAGTAATAACACACTCCATAAGTCCATATGCAAAATTACGTTGCACAATGCAATTTATGATCTGCTGATAAAGATTATAAGATTTTTTTTTTTTTATCAAAGATACGAGACTCAAACTCGCAACCTCTTAATTGAGTATGAGGAGATATGCCATTTAAACTATAACTCATTAGCTAAAGATTATAAGATGTTTGAGAGAGAAATATTTATAAATTTTATTTTGATACACTAATAATGTAAACTATTTTTAATTATATATTTGTTTTTTAAATAATTATTTATGTAAATAATTAAAAAAATTATTTTTGCTGATATATATATATATATATATATATATATATATATATATATATATATATATATATATATATATATATCAAATTAAATTCTTAATTGATTCCACTAAATGTTAACATAACAAGTTAGATATTGAATGACATGTTTCGACTTATCATATAAACGGTTAATCTATTACGTATTTGATGAAATAAATCAATAATAATGACTAAAATAAAAATTTTTGAAATTTTATAAAAACCAACAATAACTGATATTTTTTTTTGTTTTTTATTGTATTTTTTAGTCTGAAAATAAATTATTACATGCATAAAATGAAATTCAAACCTTCAATATTTATTTAAATAAATTAATAAATTAACTACTAAATTAACTTAACTTAGTTCATAGATTTTATTGAAAAAAAAAACTTATAACTAATTCTATGATATCTATGAGTTGGTGTCTAAATTTTATCTAACTTATCTTTTATAATAAATTTTAATTTTTTAAAAATTATTTTTTATTATATTTTTTAAATTAAATATTATTTTTTTAATTTTTTTAATAAATAAACACCACTTTTTAAACATCATAGCATTCACCAAAACTTATTTAAACTATGGTTTAGTTGGATAAGGCCATAAGGGTCTATCTTTTTTGTAGGAGAAAAGAGATAAGGAGTTAAGGTCTTAAGGACACCTTTGGTTGGGTAGTTTGTTAGCGCTGCACCCTGCAGCTTTTATATCTGAGGGAGCACTGGCGCACTGAATGAGCCTATCACGTGATCCACCACGTGTTAAAAAATAAACCGAATGCTCTTCTTACAAGTGTCGCCCATTTGGGTGCAACAATCAATCAATTAAAATGGGCCAACCAAAGGACTGCATTTTGTTTTTGAAAAAAAAATAAGATAACACAATAAAAATAAAATATATTATAAAAATATAATTTATTATTATTTTTTATTTAAAAAATAGAAAAAAATATAATAAAAAATATAATTATAAAAAATTAACAAAAATAATAAAAAAAATTTTTATATTTTTTTATTAAAATAAACATAAAATATACTAATTCCATGTTTCTAAATACTATGTCTTTGTTTATATCTCATCTACTAAAAATAATTTTGTATTTCTGTGTCTTTGTATTAATGTCCCATCTTTATAAACAAATACAATCCTACAGAATAAGTACAAATTTACAATACCATATCTCTCACAGAAATAAATACAATTTTCTATAAATTGTATCAATTATTGACAGTTTTTTTTAGGTTGACAACTAGCTAATAAATTATTGTATATACAAAATGAAATTTAAATTTTTAACACTTACTTAAAGAAATTAGTAAATAAACTACTAAACTAATCTAATTTAGTCATTGCAGACAAAATTAATCCAATTCTAAATTACCTCTCTTTGAGGGAAATAACTTATTCTAATGCAACCTGAAGGATAACCTTTACAAATCTCTCTACTTTTGAGTATATGAAATTAAGTTAGACCTATTAAATGGTACAAGAATTTGAAAGAATTTTTAATTTTAAATTACTTTAAAAGCTTGATTACAAAAACCTATTCAATACAATGATCTTAGAAAAAAAGATTTGAAATTGTTTAGCATTATATCTCACATCACATACTTGGGTGAAATTATTTTTTCTATTTAAGGATAAAAATTACACATAATTACTAATTCATATTAAAAAATTATAAATTGAAGTGGATGGTTTTTTGAAATAACTTTTACTTATAATTTATTCTTCTATTGAAAATATACCATAAAAAATATTTTTAAAAAAATATCACAAAATCAAATGAGTGTATGAAATAGTTTTCTTTAAAATTTATTTTATTTTCAAATATTATATTATAATAAATTTAATTTTGATATAATGATAATATAAAAAAATTTATGCGAACATCAAATTTAGATCATACATTTAGATGACTTTTTAAATCATGTATTTAAAAATTATTTTTACTGATGTAATTATACTCAAAATTATTTGTGGAAAATTCTTTTGAAAATACATAAATTATTTTATAATTATTTTTAATTTTAAAAACAATTTTTATCAATACTGTTCATGTGATTTTTGCTTGTTAAGAATTTTCATATAAAAAAAATTTCACTAGTTAATTAAAAAACAATGGGAGATAAAAAGCTAGAGACCATTCCACATACCAAACTAAAACTAATCTAGCTATTACTAGGAAATTAAAGCATCCATTTCCCACACATCTCATCTCATAAGATATACTACTTCTTCTATCTTAACACAATATATTTTCATCTCCTATACATCAAAAGGAGAGAAGAATGTCCTGAATATAATAATAAGTACAGAATCCATTATAAGATATCCAATTTAAAATGAATAAACAAACAATGTTAAGAGTAAAAAGACTACATAAATGTATGGTGTGAAATACATTTTGAAATCACTTGATTTTTCACATGTTCAGTTTTTAAATGAATAAAAATTTTGGTTGAACATTTGCATTTGTATACTCATCAAAATCCTCATGGACATTTTTCTAAGATTATCCAAGCATAAGATAGTTGTCAATACAAAATGCAATGTTATCCGTGCACATCTTTTTTCACATTTTTTTAAGAGTTCTGCTATACAACATCCAAAGTGATTAATAAACAGTAAAAAAATATACAACTTAAATACTTGTGGTCACCTGTTCAATAATTCTCTTTTCATGTAACTTGAGTTTTCCTATCTAAACAACAAAGATAGCATATTATGTTTAAATTAGTAAAAGATATAGTCATATAGTACATAATTATAAACCGAATATTAAATAATATACTTTAGACAAAATTACAACACTCTTATTTTTCTTAAAAAATTAACTTCTATCTCTAACATTAAATATCAATTATTTACTATAAAGATTATTTGTATTATTTTATAATAAAGAATTAAACATCAAACAAAATTATAATATAAAAAATAAAATTATTTTAGAAATAATTTTAATAAATTTGATAGAAATAATATAAAAATAAGGAATGAAATATTTTTATGTGTGAGTACATATTTGTTTGAGTACTTTAATTTTTATATTTTTGAGTTAGTATTATATTTCATTTTATATATATATATATATTCTAATTTGATAATTACAAAAATTTTATTATAATAAAAAATAATTTAATGATAACATAATTATTAAAATTATACTAATTTGATTTAATCTCAACTCATAATTATATTTATATTATATTTGTACTTCATCCTTATAATGTGTGATTTTTGACTATCCACGTGCATTATAGTCATAGGTTTGATTATCAACAATAATTTACACAAGTTTGTTTACACATGCATTATATCCAGTATGTATAGCACCCATACATATTATTATGAAAACATGATGCTTCATAAAATTAAATACACAAAGTATATTCATAACTATGTCAAGCAAGTATCTATCATATTGTTATGTTATCCTTGTAATATGAAAGCTGATTTTTGTAAGTAAAAAATAATTAAGAAGTTTTACCTGTAGTCCAAAACTTGTAATGAATATCATTCCTGCTTATATCAAGAAGGTGATTGTTATGGTACTTAGAAGTGTTGTCTAACGTACTAAAAAAATTAAAAATTAATATTTATTTTTAAAAGTATAAAAATAAATAATTATTAAATATTTAAAATTTATTATAAAAAATAAGTTAAACAAAAGTTAGACACTAAATTATAAATGTCATAGAATTTACCTATCAAAAATTTCTAACACTAAAACTTTTTCATACGAAAAGAAACACAGCTAAAATAAATCAAAATATATTAAAATGTACGATAACCTTAAATTTGATTGATACAAATGCAGATATTCCTTCCATTTGAATTGCAGCTTGTTTAATACCGGATATAGTGAGATGACATATGTGACAATAGATGGGTAACAAATTTTAGTTGTCGAATGGATGCTAAAAATGACAACTGATAATGTTATAAAAGATTGCAAAACAAATACACCATAATTCAATACGAGATTTTAAAGTCATCGTCAGAAACATTGAAGTAATTAAAAAGATGAAAATCAAACAAAAATTGAATGAGTTTTACAAAAAGAATAAAAAAAAATTTCAAAACACCCCAACAGCGGGTTAAAATAGTGCATGATAAACTATATATTCTAATGATTTATACTATGAATGGGGAGTGACTATATGTATATATAAATATTAAAAAAATTAATCATAATTACATAATAAAAATATAATATTTATTAAAAATAGAATTATTTTGTCTCTTCATGCTTAAACTTTTTTTGAAAAAATAATTTTATAATATATCATACAAAATCAAAATATATATTTACATGAAAAAATATATTAAAAATTAATTATTATTTATGTGTCTTATTTTATTAATTTAAATTTAAAAAAGTAATTTTATAACAATATTAAAACTAAATCTTCATTAAATCAATACAAGATATATAAAAATACAATATTAACTCATAATAACCTGAGTAAATATATTCTATCATGCAAATTGAATCTACAAAATCTTGTACTATAAGGACATTGGAACCTGTCTTTTTTTTTTTCTTTCTTTAATGGAGTTTTGGATAAATATTCTTTTCTAGGTTGAATACAGAACAGATGTTCTAGCATTTATACTCAATTATTTCTCTATCAACTTTTCACATGCCATGATCAGCTCATATTAGTCATAGGAATTTTTTTTACAGGGCACTATAAATTTTTTAATGAGTAAAAAATATACCTATCTTTATTCTGCACTGTATATGGCAACATAGATAGATACCTTTAATAACTCACCAAGTTCAATATATCCATTATCCATCATGTTATATATATATATATATATATAAATAAAAGACTAAGTCGGTAGTTTGACTCATATAATTTCCAAAGGCCAACTCTTAGCCTGATTGTGTTGTCTCTGACAAAGACATCATGAAAATATTTTTTAACATAGATACTTTTAATAACCCACCAAGTTCAATATATATCCATTATCTATCATGTTTTATATATATAAGACTAACTCAGTCGTTTCCCTCATAATTTCCAAAGGCTAATTGTCAGCCTGATTATGTTGTCTTTGATAAAGACATCATAATTTTTTTTTTGTAAAATATTTAGAATAAAAATATTTTAAAGATTTATAGTTAAACTTAAAATAAATTTTTCTAACACCATATCTTCACTTAATTTTTGCAATCAATTTATTTCTAAAATTTTAAATTTTAATATTAATTAATAATTTAATACCATTTTTTCAATAAAACACGAATAATAATGTTATATTTATATTAAAATGAATGACTAAAATCAGTTATAATATATTTATGTATAAATAATTTAATTCATTTATAATATATATTTTATACTTTAATAAATATTTTAATTAATAATTAATTTTAATATACATCTATCATAATTATATATTTGTTTTATTTTATGTTATTAATATTTTTTAATAAAAAAACATTATATATACAAACAAAAAGAAGGAATATAACTTAAAACTAACGTACTAATGATGATTATTTCAAAATTTAAATACTAGGAGATACTAATATATTAATATTATGTAAAGATTAATCTCAATATCAAATTTATGTTAAAACTTCAAACAATTTGACGGATAAATATATTTATATCATTCTAAACAAAAGAAATACACAAATGAGTTATCATAAATTATTGTTTATTAGAAGGCAAAGAAAAAAGTATTTTAATAATGATAAAAATTCACATGCAATTGTTTTTATGTGAAATTGATAATTAAAAATGTTAGATTATAATTTAGTTAAATTTATCAAATTATTTAATAATTCTTAACTATTAACCTCGCATAAAAACAAATTCAGTGAGTCTCTACCTTTAATAATAAATATAATGATAGCAACTATCAAATGACACAAAATACATATGCTTTCCAAGTATTTATAATTCTTTAGTTTTTTCATATTAGTTATTATTTTTATGTTGAAAAACATTATCGGCAGTACTTGATATACTACTGCATAGCAACCATCTAATTAATTCAAATAATTAATATGATATTTGAAGATAAAAATATTTGAACCTCTTTATTTTTGCCAACTATATCACTCTATATTTTCTATTTTATAATATTAAAATCTTATAGACTATATAATTTAGCAAGAAGGAGAGACAATGAAAGAAACATGCTAGCTTAGCTTGTTAATTATCTTGCCATAAAGATAAGAGAGGAAGGGAAAAAATTTTAAGGAAAAATAAGGAAGAAAACTATAACTAAGTCGGCAATATTTTTGAGTACATGTTGAGCACACAAGAAAGACTCTCATTTTTTTATTTATTATTTATCTTGTAATAAGTTCTATTCCTATGATGTTGAGTTGTTTTTTTTTAAATGATAATATATATGAACAAAGTCTAAAACTATTGAATATATTAAAGGATTTGTAATATATTAAGGTATTTAACAAAACTAGAAGAAGTCACCACCATCTTTGCAAATTAAAATAGTCTCAATTTCACTATGCACCTTATAAATAATATCCTTTATGTTCATATATCACTCTTACAAGGCGAACAGAAGATTAAATCATGATATATGTGAATCCTTTAATTGCTCTACCATATCATCATATGTTATGTTTTTCTTTGTATATAAGAATTTTTCTGTAGGATAAAAAATTGTTTGTACTCATCTAGGCACTAAGTTAATTGCTGTTATCTCTTAAACTATAAGATCTTTAGCTAGTGATGAGAGTGATGAGTTAGAAACACAAAAGAACACGATGAATATAGGAAAAAAAGAGAGCATAGATGGTGATTTTTGTAAAACTCTTGAGTCTAAACATATAATAATGATATAGGTAGACATCACAGTACAAAGGGAAAGGAATATATAGAGGCACCTTGAGATACACCAAATATCTGAAGACACATACAGCTACTGTAGTTTTGCGGATTGGAGGTGAAACAAGAAGAGTAGCAAGTTGTATATACCATATACAGCGCAGTAGATCCACGGTTGAAGTCGGTATAACTTTCTTCTTCGTTTACCTGAACCAAAAATAAACAAACAAACAAATAAATAAATCTAAGAGCTGTAATTAGGGATAAATTAAAACTGGAGTTACACTCAAAGGGAAGACAGTGAAAAGAAGAAGATCGAACTTATGCACAAATATGTATTGAAACCTCAGATCCAAATCAGGAGTGCAGATAAGAAAATAATAAATAATTATTTTTAGCTGAAAGAGATAATAGAAACGTAACCTTGCAGAAGTTAGTAAAGTGAGACTCCGATCCCGTGAGCCAGATCTGAGAGAAGGAGTAGCGGCTGCTTCTTCCGAGAGAAGGATCGGAGATGAACATGATCCTCAGGAGTCACAGAAAAACTTAAAACACAGACGTTTTTGGTTATTTACTATTTAGAGAAGGAGATAGGTACAGGAGTTCCTTTTTTTTCTTTTTCTTTTTTTTTTTCTTCGACCAAAAAGGGATAAAAAAATTTTTAAAAGCGAGGTAAGAGTGCAGCACAAGTCACAAGTGAAGGAAAAAGGGAACTTTGCTTAACACTGATGAAATCAGGTACGAACATTACTAATCCAAACCATGCGTAACATTGGAGCAGTGAGTGAGGGTAAGGAATGGTAAGCCCGTAAGGGGGAGGGAGTGAGGGACGCACAAATAAGCTGTTCGTACTAATGTCTAATGACCATTTTCCATTATTTATTTATTTATTTATTTTTGGAAACTCTTGATTTTTTTATTTTTTATCTTTCCTTTCCTTTTCTGGGCTGCTTTGCTGGCACCTTCTAGCACCACACGAGATTCAGCATATGAAAATTCTTCCATCACTACAACAAATTTATTCTTCAATAAAAACTTAAAAAGTGTGACTAGAAGTCTAGAAGTGACGATTTTACTAAAAATTATGCTTATTTAATTATCGAGAGGTTTTAACC
The DNA here is from genome assembly GCF_003086295.3 of Arachis hypogaea. Lineage (NCBI taxonomy): Eukaryota > Viridiplantae > Streptophyta > Magnoliopsida > Fabales > Fabaceae > Arachis > Arachis hypogaea. The sequence continues at coordinate 9,868,847 of NC_092055.1, forward strand.
GAGATTACTTATGAAATGAGAGCATATTATATTATTATCAAAGATATCGCTTTTCAATATCAAAATTTATATTTTTAGCGATATAAAATTTTAGAGACATAAATAGATTATGTTTTTAAAATATATATTTTCAAATTAATTCTCTAATTTATTTATTTATACTTATTATAAGTATTTAAGAAAATTCTAAATATTCCAAAAAATACAAGATAAAGTCCCAAATTATATATTAATCACAAAGAAAAGTAACAGACAATAAAATTAAATATCACATTTAAATTTTTAAAAGATCGTTATATACAATAACCTAAAAATAGAAAATTGGATAAATAATCGATAACCAATACTAATATACTCATTCTCATAAAGTGCTAGAATAGAGAGCGCTTTAAAACCCCTTAAATAACTAGATTACAACCAAAGCCATAATCAATAATCTACAATTGACTAGTCAATGAAACCCGTAGATTCCCTTGCATACCCTTTTTCTCTTCCTTTGCCATTGTTTCCACTGATTCCTCTGAGGTAACATAGGTGGAAGAAGCAAACAGAAGGTTGTTCTGCACTCCAGACAATACTTGAAATTCAAATTGTTCAAAGAACAAACAAAATATGAAAACAAGTTCAAGTGTATATCATATAATTACTTTTTATTTAGACAAGCTGCTATCCAGTTTAAAGGATACTGGAAATTATCAGCTTTGTCTTCGCTGTTATTCTATTCTTTACATCCTGTTTTTTTTAGGGGATCAAGGCTGCATAAGCATGATAGTTTGTTTAAAAGAATTATCAACTTTCTTTACATTTTATATGCAACAGGAAAATACAAATGCATACGAAATCCTCCAACCATCAAAATTAAACAGGTAGTTTGAGAATTATATCAATCGCATTTTAAAAGTCCACTGAAACTTGAAATCAAATCTCTATTTGAAAAAGAAAAAGAAAATTGAACTTGAACATCTTAAAGTTGCTGGAAACTTTACTACCAGATACAATACGAGGACAACTCTAATAAAAAAGATGCAAAAAAAGAGAAAGAGGTATTAGGCATGTAACAAGAACCGAAACAGGGGACAATAAAGTATGTACTAGCTAAGACCAGCACATACAAGTCTTGTTTCTTGTAGTGTTCGGGTAAATATAAGAAAACAGAAAATTAGTAATGTAGCTTGCTAATAGTTCTCACTTCTCATGATAAAGAACAAAGAATCAGCAAGTGCAAGTTCTTGTTTCATAACTTTGGGGTTCATAGCTGCAAACAAATTAGCAAGTACCTGTTCATTTCATTTGCCTTGTAAAGAAATCTGAAACCTTATAGCCAAGTAAAATAGCTTGAAGTACCTTAGTAAGTGATATCATGTGAGCTGCCTTAGCAGATAAATCTCCAAACATGAGATATCTGCAGAAATATTAACAGTAATGAATCACTTTATGCACCCCAAAGGCCCAAAGTAAGAATATAAGAATTTATATCATACTCTACATAAATATTTGGATTTAATTTTAATGCGCTGTTAGTGTAAAGTAGTTTTACACGTACATCTAATTACTAATGTCACATCAGCAAAAATAATTATTTTTCATATTGACCACATGAATAGTCATCTAAAGAATGGATGTGATTACACGACTGTCGGTGCATCAAAATTAAACTCAAAATATTTATAGATAAGGTTAGCAACTTAGCATAAAAGAGCCATAAAATAAGACTATTTATCTTTATTCTTCTCTTATGCTTTATAGCAACACGGTAGAAAAATGGTAGCTATTTTTAGTTACTTCTCTTAGTAGATGTCTGAAACAAATATTTTGGAGTCCATTGTTGAATACACTACACCCTTTTTGAAGGTTCACATCAATTACTCAAAATGGAGGGGAGATAAGGACAATCTGCACATACCTCTCTAGAGCATTAAAACGATTGTGTAGAACATGTTGGGTTTTTTTTCTTCTTTGTGAGGCCCAAGCCCAACATTTTGAGGGTGTCTCTTGCACTCATTATGCCACAACCCTAGTTCAGATTTTTGGGGGTCATTGAGAGTGAGAGAGAGTAGCCACCAAGTGAGAGAGAAGGGAAAAACAGAATTCCCGTTTTTGCCCAAAGCAGTAATATTCAAATGGCAGTTTCTTAGTTGTTCACCGTTGGATCGACTTAAAATTTAAACTGCGTGTTTCTATCATCTTGTTCTTCATTCTGGTCGGTGGAGATGTTGATTGGAGATTTGCAGTGAGAGAAATTGGCTTCACAAGAGAGAAATTAGGTTTCCCGTTTTTACACAGAGCAGCAATTTTGGAACGGCAGTTTCTCATTCTTTCACCGTTGGATCGACGTGAAATTTGAAATGTAGATTCTTCACATCTTGTTCTTCATTCTGGACGGTGGAGATTTTAATTGGAGGTCTGCAGAGGAAGAAATTGGCTTCGACAGTAGCTCTGTTTTTGGGTATATTTCATCTTCTTGCTTTTCATTTGTGAGCTTTGGTGCTTTGATGTTTTGGCTGGTTATATGCACATTTTTGTGCTTTGTTTGAGACTCTCTTGTACCTCATTTGATTATAGTGGATCTATTTCATTGGTCTGGATGACTCGTGGTTTTTACCTCTCACATTGAGGGGGTTTTCCACGTTAAAATCTCGGTGTGTTCTTATTATTGCTTTACTTGCTATATTTGCTTGTTATAGTTGCTGCTATATTGTGTTATGAGTGCTTCCATATTGTTCTTGTATTGGACATTTGTGTCGTTTCCGCTGCTAGGCTCTTTTCATACTGGCATCAGAGCTTGTTGGTATTTTTCTGGGCTTGTGAGTTTGTGAACAATGGAAGCTAATACTAATACTAGTAGGATGATCACTCTTAATGGTCTTAATTATGATTTGTGAAAGTCAAAAATGGAAGATTTGCTTTATGTCAGGAATTTTCATCAACCAGTTTTTGGTACAGAGAAGCCTAATGATAAATCTGATGATGATTGGACTTTGTTGCATAGACAAGTCTGTGGATATATTAGGCAGTGGGTTGACGATAATGTGTTGAACCATATTATTGGAGAGACACATGCTCGGACTCTTTGGATTAAGCTTGAACAGTTGTATGCTCGAAAAACTGGGAATAACAAGATGTTTTTGATCAAGCAGTTGTTGGCTTTGAAGTATACAGATGGGACATCAATGACAGATCACTTGAATAATTTCCAAGGAATTATGAATCAGTTATCTTCCATGGGTATCAAGTTTGATGAAGAGGTTCAAGGATTGTTACTTCTTGGCTCCTTACCAGACTCGTGGGAAATTCTCAGAATGTCATTGTCCAATTCTGCTCCTGATGGTGTAATCTCTATGGATCTTGCCAAGAGCAGTGTTTTGAATGAAGAGATGAGAAGAAAGTCACAAGGTACATCGACTACACATTCAGATGTTCTTGTTTCTGAGTCTAGGGGGAGAAGCAAAAGTCGAGGTCCTAAAGGTAGAGATCAAAGCAGAAGCAAGTCTCGAGGAAAGTATAAGAATATTGAGTGTCATCATTGTGGTCAAAAGGGACATGTGAAGAAATTTTGTTGGCAGCTAAAGAAGGAGAAAGCCAAGGCAAGTAAAGACAAGAGCACAAATAAAGATGATGGTAGCAAGGAAGACAAGGTTAATGTAACTCATGATGATTTTCTTGTTGTTGAGGAGTTTGAATCTGTTAACCTCGTTGATAATAGCACTAGTTGGGTGATTGATAGCGGTGCTTCTATTCATGTTACATCTAGGAGGGATTTGTTTACGTCCTATACTCCTGGTGATTTTGGTGATGTAAAAATGGCTCATCAAGGTGTTGCAAAATGTGCCGGTGTTGGACAGGTTTGCTTGGAAACCTCCAATGGTACCAAGTTGACTTTGAAGCGTGTGAAGCATGTTCCAGATATTCGGTTGAACTTACTTTCTGTTGGTAAGTTGTGTGATGAAGACTTGGATAGCTCATTCTCTCGTGATAGTTGGAAGCTCACCAAGGGTTCCATGGTTGTTGCTAGAGGTACTCGACACTCTACTCTTTATTTAACTCAAGCAAAGATTGTGAAAGATGTTGTGAATGCTGCTGAGTTTGTTGATGAAACTGATTTATGGCATAAGAGATTATGTCATATGAGTGAGAAGGGCATGAATATGTTATCCAAGAGAAATCTTTTATCTGGTTGTAAGGTTGCTTTGCAAAAGTGCAACTATTGCTTTGCTGGGAAACAGAACAGGGTTTCTTTCAAGAGCCACCCACCTTCAAGGAAGTCAGAGATACTTGACTTGGTGCATTCTGATGTATGTGGGCCGATGAAGACAAGAACACTTGGAGGGTCTATCTATTTCGTAACCTTTATTGATGATCATTCTAGGAAATTATGGGTTTACACTTTGAAGACTAAAGATCAAGTTTTGAATGTGTTCAAGCAATTTCAAGCTTCTGTTGAAAGAGAAACTGGGAAGAAGTTGAAATGTATTCGTACTGACAATGGTGGTGAGTACTCAGGTCCATTTGATGCTTATTGTAAAGAGCATGGTATAAGACATCAGAAGACTCCTCCGAAGACTCCTCAGTTGAATGGCTTGGCTGAAAGGATGAACAGAACATTGGTTGAAAGAGTTAGGTGCTTATTGTCACAGTCTGGATTGGCAAAATCCTTTTGGGGTGAAGCTTTGAGCACTGTTGTTCATGTCTTGAACCGGACACCGTGTGTTCCCTTGCAATTTGAAGTGCCAGAGAAGGTATGGTCAGGTAAAGATGTTTCTTATGATCATTTAAGAGTCTTTGGATGTAAAGCTTTTGTTCATATTCATAAAGATGAGAGATCTAAGCTTGATGTAAAGACTAGGCAATGTATTTTTATTGGCTATGGCATGGATGAGTTTGGTTACAGGTTTTATGATCCTGTTAACAAGAAGGTGATTCGGAGTAGAGATGTTGTCTTTGTTGAAGACCAAACATTGAAGGATGTTGATAATGCGGAAAAGCCAATGGTTCAGCCTATTGATGATTTTTCTGACTTGGATATTACTCCCTCTATGCCTATGGTAGAAGATGGTAGAGTTGAAGCTCAAAATAATGAGCATGATACAAGTGCAGGTGAAGATGGAACAGTTGATCCAATACTTGATGAAGTTGGTGATGATGATCAAGATGAAGAACCAGCTTTAGAAATTCCTGCAAATGCACTTAGAAGGTCTACAAGAGAGAGAAAGCCTTCGTCAAGGTATTCTCCACATGAGTTTGTTTTGTTGACTGATGGGGGAGAACCTGAATGCTTTGGAGAGGCTGTTGAAGATGAAAGCAAAGCTCAATGGCTTGAAGCTATGCAAGAAGAAATGAAGTCCTTGCTTGAGAATGATACCTATGAGTTGGTGAAGCTACCGAAGGGTATGCGAGTTTTGAAGAACAAATGGGTATTCAGAATCAAGAATGAAGAACACAATTCTAAGCCTCGGTATAAGGCTAGATTGGTTGTTAGAGGCTTTAGCCAGAGAAAAGGTGTTGATTATGAGGAGATCTTTTCTCCTGTTGTGAGGATGTCATCCATTCGTGCTGTGCTTGGATTAGCAGCGTCTCTTGATTTGGAGATTGAGCAAATGGATGTGAAGACAGCTTTTCTTCATGGTGATTTAGACAAGGAGATCTACATGGAGCAACCGGAGGGCTTTGTTGTTAAAGGAAATGAAGATTTTGTGTGCAAGCTTAAGAAGAGTCTTTATGGGTTGAAGCAAGCTCCAAGACAGTGGTACAAGAAGTTTGAATCTGTTATGGGGAAGCATGGTTACCGTAAGACAACTTCAGATCATTGTGTATTTGTGCAAAAATTTTCTGATGATGATTTTATCATTCTTTTGCTTTATGTGGATGATATTTTGATTGTGGGCAAGAATGCTTTGAGGATTAATGAGTTGAAGAAATAGTTGAGTAAGTTCTTTGCTATGAAGGACTTGGGTCCTGCCAAACAAATTTTGGGCATGACTATTACTCGTTATAGAGATTCCAAGAAGCTTTATTTGTCACAGGAGAAGTACATAAAGAAGGTGCTTCAAAGGTTTGGCATGAATGATGCCAAATGTGTTGCTAGTTCTTTTGCTCCTCATTTTAAGTTAAGTACCAAGCAGTGTCCAACCACTGATGAGGAGAAACAAGCAATGGATGAAATTCCTTATGCCTCAGCTGTTGGAAGCTTGATGTATGCTATGGTGTGTACTAGACCAGACATTGCTCATGCAGTTGGTACTGTGAGTCGTTTTCTCTCTAATCCAGGTAAAGAACATTGGAATGCTGTTAAATGGATTATGAGATATCTCAAAGGTACAACTAACTTGAGTTTGAGTTTTGGTGGTGAGAAACCTTTGCTAGTTGGCTTTACTGATGCAGACATGGCAGGAGATATTGATTCTCGAAAGTCTACTTCAGGTTATTTGGTCAAGTTTGCAGGGGGAGCTATTTCATGGCAGTCAAGGCTACAAAAGTGTGTTGCACTTTCTACCACAAAGGCAGAGTTTATTGCAGCAACTGAAGCATGTAAAGAGTTGTTGTGGATGAAGAAGTTTCTTGCAGCACTTGGTTTCAAGCAAGACCGTTATGTGTTGTTGTGTGATAGCCAAAGTGCTATTCATCTTGCCAAGAATTCTACTTTTCATCCAAGATCTAAACATATTGATGTTAGGTATCAATGGATACGGGATGTGTTAGATTCCAAGTTGTTGGAACTTGAGAAAGTTCACACTGATGACAATGGTGCTGATATGATGACAAAAGCATTGTCAAGAGAAAAGTTTGAAACATGTTATTTGATCGCCGGAATGGCGAGAGCCTCCACCTAGTCGAGAAGGGGGAGATTTGTTGGGTTTTTTCTCTCATTTGTGAGGCCCAAGCCCAACATTTTGAGGGTGTCTCTTGCACTCATTGTGCCACAACCCTAGTTCAGATTTTTGGGGGTCATTGAGAGTGAGAGAGAGTAGCCACCAAGTGAGAGAGAAGGGAAAAACAGAATTCCCGTTTTTGCCCAAAGTAGTAATATTCAAATGGCAGTTTCTCAGTTGTTCACCGTTGGATCGGCTTAAAATTTAAACTGCGTGTTTTTATCATCTTGTTCTTCATTCTGGTCGGTGGAGATGTTGATTGGAGATTTGCAGTGAGAGAAATTGGCTTCGCAAGAGAGAAATTAGGTTTCCCGTTTTTACACAGAGCAGCAATTTTGGAACGGCAGTTTCTCATTTTTTCACCGTTGGATCGACGTGAAATTTGAAATGTAGATTCTTCACATCTTGTTCTTTATTCTGGACGGTGGAGATTTTAATTAGAGGTCTGCAGAGGAAGAAATTGGCTTCGACAGTAGCTCTGTTTTTGGGTATATTTCATCTTCTTACTTTTCATTTGTGAGCTTTGGTGCTTTGATGTTTTGGCTGGTTATATGCACATTTTTGTGCTTTGTTTGAGACTCTCTTGTACCTCATTTGATTATAGTGGAGCTATTTCATTGGTCTGGACGACTCGTGGTTTTTACCTCTCACATTGAGGGGGTTTTCCACGTTAAAATCTCGGTGTGTTCTTATTATTGTTTTACTTGCTATATTTGCTTGTTATAGTTGCTGCTATATTGTGTTATGAGTGCTTCCATATTGTTCTTGTATTGGACATTTGTGTCGTTTCCGCTGCTAGGCTCTTTTCAGAACATATCTCGGGAAGTTGGTGGATCCACAATGTATGTCACTATGAACCTCCAACCCATTTATCCGGAACTGGAAGTGCAAAAATTTACAATAGCAGCACCATTCAAATTTTCATGAATAAAAGACGAAACAAAAATTATGATAAGTATGTTTAAATGTAAACATCCATATAGCATACCAGTTTCAGAAGCACCAAAAGCAAAACAACTCAGAAGCAACCAGCAAGCTTAAAAAAAAAATAGAACTTCAAAAAAATTGAAATTCTCAAAAAAATATAACTATTGTTGTTGTCTTTTTCTATCAGCTAAACTTTTGGGATGAGTGATTTCATGACATAGAATCAAAACTCTATGTCGGAAAGGTCTAGAGTTCATCCAAAAGAAATTTTTGTTTGAGGATTATTCTCCTATCAGTTTAAATTTTTAAAATGAGTAGTTTTATGATAATCAGAATTATACAACAGAATTTCACAAAACAATGGAACAATGATCGTTGTGTTTCCTCCAAGAAATGCAACATATAATATATAATTTCACAATAACCTAAGAAATGGAACAAATATGTATAGAACACAAATGGAAAATCAGTCACAAATTACTTATTGTTTAACATTCTGAAAGTAAAATACTTATCACAGTTTCACACTCCACGGAAATACAGTGAAAGGTTGAGAGGGAGGACGATGCCTACCTAAATTGACGACGACGAAGAGCAAGGGAGGCGGTAGTGCCAAGCTGAGCAGCGATAGCTCCGACGAGACCTCCAGCGATCAGAATTTGTTGTAGACTTGTAGTGCATACAGAGCATCCGATCTCAATTCATTACTTGACCCCAACGGTTGGATTTGCATTTCCCATTGTGATATTTTTTTTGGTCGCTAGTCCAACGAAGATTTTATAATTGTCATCATGTGAAGATATTTCATTTTGACCATTGGATGATAAATTGTAGGGCTTGATTTTTATTTGAAGTAAAAATGTTACCTTTATTCAAAGTGTTGTTAAACAAATAAGTTATATTTTTTAAACAAGAATTATCATGAGAAGATATTTTTGGCATCTTTATGGAAGTAGTTGCCTTTTTTTTTTGTGACTATTTCCCATTGTGATTTTTTTTTTTGGTGACTTAAAAGAAAAATAAACAAAAACTAAGAAAGAAAAAAAAAACAAGAAACTGCTTAAGAAAGGCAGTCCCGCTGAATACTACTCTCAAACTCCTTCCAAGGCAATGGAAGCTCCACTTGGGGAGAAATAGTCCTCATTGCAGTCTTTGCCATGATGTCTGCTACTGTATTTGCATCTCTCAAGATCAACCGAAGATCAGCACGCCATTTCCAAGACATGATATCTCGGATTTTTAACACCAAAGGATCAGTAAACCCAGAGCAATCTTGTAAATTATTGACAATAGTAAAAGCCTCCACACAGTCTGTCTCACATATAATGTCTCTTTGTCCCGAGTCCCATGCTAAAAGAAAGCCTCTCCAAATAGCAAACAACTCTCCTTGCAAAATGCTACGACTCTCAATTGTTCCCAGACAGCCGCGTTGCCACCTTCCCTTCCAATCTCTGCTAACACAAGCAAAACCAACTCGAGCACCACTGCCAGGATAGCTAGCATCACAATTAATCTTAAAGGTACCCACTGAGGGGGGAATCCAAGAGCCACTAATGGTTGAGGGGATAGATAGTCGTTGCAACTCAAAAATATTTCGGAGCTCCTTTTCTAAGGACAAAGCCATACCAATCACCTTATCTGTGGTCCAATGCTCGTGAGGATGAAAGATCTCGTTGTTTCTCGAACACCAAATCCACCAGAGACCAGAAAAGAATCTAAAGGGGCGCTGTTTGCTATTATGTAAGAACCAACTCATCAAATCCACTGGTTGATCGGAGATCCCTAAAGCTTGCCAAACAAGTTGGGCTTTTGGACAATCCCGAATACAATGTAAAACCGACTCCTGACTTGAGAAACATCGTGGACAGCTATCCGTGTGCGAAATGCCCCTTCTAAAACGAAATGCAGCAGTAGGAAGAGCCTCCCGAAGACATAGCCAGGCCAAAAATTTGTGCTTTTCCGGAACATGTTGACGCCAAAGCCAAAGCCAATTACCCCTATCCTCCCAACTAAACATCTTCTTACTGAGCCATAAATAACCACTATGAGCATCATAAACCTTTGAGGCCGCACCAGTCCAACACCAACCGACCTCTGAACCAGCTTGAACATCTGGGTTGTAAGAATTAATGTTGCTCTGCAGAGACTGATTCAGAGGAGAAGAGATATTCTCAAGGTTCCACTGTCCAGATGACCAAAGGTCCAAGATCCTGAGATCCGAATCAGAAATGTGAACATAATCCATCTCCTGACACAGTCGCCCCTCTCTTCTCCATTTAGAAAACCAAAAGTTCTGTTCCAAATCCCCAATGCACCAACTAAAACCTTCCTTTAGGATATCCCAAGCTCGACATATACTCTTCCAAACATAAGATCCACTTCCTCGAGACCGACTAAAACAATCATCCTTAGAAGAATGGTATTTCTCCGTCAACAGTTGAACCCATAGCTTGTTGGGATGGTGAAAAAGTTGCCAAACTAGTTTTCCAAGAAGAGCAATATTGGCACAAAAGGGATCTCTAATTCCCAGACCTCCAAACTTCTTAGGAGTGACCAACACTTTCCAGTTAACTAGATTCAGGCCTCTACCATCAGCTTGACCCTTCCATAGAAAGTTTCGCATCATGGATTCTATCTTATTAGTTACCCCTTTAGGGAAGAGAGATACTTGCATGCGATAAGTAGGAATCGCAGTCACTACCGAGTTGAGCAAACAGAGTCTGCCTGCCTTATTAAGCAATCTTCCTTTCCAGCTGGCTAGCCTTCCCCGAATCTTGTCCAAAACATCGTTGAAAGTTGCGCGTGTCACCCGAGAGTGATTAAGGTTCACCCCTAAATACTTGCCCAAGTTCTGAACGAATCTGATGGAGGAGACTCCAGTGAAAATCTCTTTTCTTGTCGCTGAAACATTCTTGGAGCATAGCGCTTTAGATTTTTCCACATTAACCTTCATCCCAGAGGCTCTGCAGAAATTTTCCAAAGCTACCATTACAGTTTGAACTTGCTGTTTTTCAGCTTTACAGAAAAGAAGCAAATCATCGGCAAACATCAAATGAGAAATTCTTGGACCCCCTCTAGAAACCGCAACTGGCTTCCACACGCCCTTATCAACTTGCTGATTAATAGAACAGGACAATCTCTCCATACACAACACAAACAGATACGGTGATATAGGATCTCCTTGCCTAAGACCCCTGCTCGGAGTAAAGCTATTTAATCTATCCCCATTCCAGAGGATAGACAGTGAGGAAGCAGTGACACAACGCATAATCAGATTGACTGTCGGAGGAGGAAAGCCAAAACTCACCAGGGTTTGTTTCAGAAATCCCCAATCCACTCTATCGTACGCTTTCTCCAAATCAATCTTAAAGGCCAGGGTGCCTTTCTTTGACTTTGTCTTCTTCATGAAATGGAGAACCTCTTGTGCTACAATGATGTTGTCAGGGGTTCCTCTCCCCGGGATAAACCCTCCTTGAAGGGGCCCAATAATCTCTTTGAGATGGGGACGAAGTCTATTGACCAGGACCTTCGTTATAACTTTGTAAACCACATTACAGAGACTAATTGGTCGGAAATCCTTCATGGAAACCGGGTTTTCTACCTTCGGAATAAGAACCACAAGAGTTTCCATCATCCTTGGATCCATATCCAAACCAGAGAACGCATGACGAACCATAGTCCAAACATCAAAACCAACAATCTTCCAGTATTCTTTAAAGAAGAAAGCCTGAAACCCATCAGGGCCCGGCGCCTTAAAAGAATGCATACTGAAAACAGCCGACTTAACTTCTTCCAGAGTAACTGGCGCTGTGAGGCTACAACAGGCTTCATCATTCAGGGAAGGCAGTGGCACATCACCAAGACAACCTAAGTCTACATCCTCCGACTGGCAGAATAGGCGTTTATAGAAGGATTCAGCTTCCCTTCTAAGGACATCCGGGTCCGTTTCCCACACCCCATCTTGAAGAAAGAGACCATGAATCTTATTATGCTTTCTCCGCACAAGAGTCTGGACATGAAAGAACTTGGTATTTCTATCCCCAAATTTTACCCACTGCTCTCTGGATTTTTGAAACCATAGAAGTTCCTCCTGCACAAGCGTGTTATTAAATTCCTCAATCAGCTGTTTTTCTTTTTGCCGCATAGACAAATCTTCCATTACTTCAAGTCGCTTCTGAAGGAAATTAATCTGTCTCTCCAATTTGCATTTCCTAACGAAAATATTGCCGAACACTTTAGAATTAAACTCCAAAGAGTTCTTCTGCACTTCTGAAAGCTTGCCGTGCATCTCTCTGTAGCCAGCCTGCCATGACTGGTTCACAATATTTCTGTACCCCGGATGAGTTGCCCAAGCTGCGATAAACCGAAAAGGTCTATTCTTTTTCGGTTGGGGACGACCTGTACAGCGTACTAGGATAGGACAATGATCAGATTGAAGCCTATTTAAAATTTCTGCGTAAGCTTCTGGAAATAGAGATAGCCAGCCACTATTGATACAAACCCGGTCAAGTTTTTTCGCCACCTCAACACCATTTTTAACCCTTCTGTACCAAGAAAATTGTCTTCCAATAGTCTTCAAGTCAAACAGATTACTATCCCCTAGAGAGGCAGCAAGCCGATCTGCATGATGACTCGAGAAGAGGCAACCCTTAGATTCATGAGAGAATAGTACTTCATTAAAATCACCAAGAACAATCCATGGCCCGCAGAAAGACGAAGATTGAGTAACAAGATAATCCCATAGCAAAACTCTGGTATTAAATTGAGGACTACCATAGATACCACTGCACCTCCAAATCACATTATTTACCTGAACCTCAACTGTAACACACTGATCGAAAGCATCAACCCATTTGCAGTGAACACCCTGTATTGCAGAAAGGAACCAAATACCCCCCTTGTGTCCTGACGCCTCCACTATACCAATAGGGTGATAACCAAGTCTTTCCCAGAACATTTTCAAGTGTTGAAAAGGACAGTGAGTTTCAACCACAATAAAAATTACAGGTTTAAATTTCCTAACCAGCTCTTTACAATTCACCCGGGCTAACTTATTAGAAGCACCCCTAATATTCCAAGCTATTATATTTAAACTATCCATAATATAAAATATAAAAATATAAAACAAGGAAATCAAAGTGCTTCACCAACCTCAAACCGAGGCTTGCCCAGCGGAAGTGACTCCCGTGACCTTCAGGTTTGCCGGATCTCCCTGGAATATCTCCTTAATCCCGCCTACCGACGCAGTAACAGCCGGCAATGCGCCTTCCTTCTCCAATGGAACCGCCACGGTAACACCCTCCTTCACGGTTGCAGGAAGACATGACGATGCTTCCACCACCGTGCCTCCATTCTTCTCAACTGGCGAGCTCTGTAGGGACCCCGGCCTTGGTCGTTTCCGGAGAGAGGACCCGCAAGGCACTGGGGTGTGTCGGGTTGAGGAGATCGACGTCTCACCAACACGGGAAGCGCTGTGTCCGACCTTGACTCGTGACCCGACCCTAGCACGATAGGAGCTTGATCCATTCGTGTGAGAGAAGTGAATGGTGGGCCTGATTACTCTACCCGAATCGATTCTGGATTGAATGCCTCTTTGGACCTTGTTAGATTGCTTCTGACCCAGCTTGGTTTTACCTTTCCTCACAACTTGCTCCCAGCCTGGTTCATCATGCATGCAAGCCTCCTCAACATTATTTCTTTCCAAATTATTAGCCTCCAAATCTTCTTGCAAATTCGATGCAGGATTCTCGCCAGTAACGCCACCTACCACATTAGGTTCTACTTCATTTAAATTATGACTTTTGGTCTCAGGATGTGGCACTGCCTTTGTACCGTCCCGTGGCTTGGTGGCATCGGAATCAACACTCTTTCCTTCCCTAGAGTCTCTACCCAAGCACTGTGCCATATCGTGACCATAACGTGCACAAGAGTTACAAATTAAATTTAAACTTTCATACTCCACTACATGAGTTACGCCTTCCACAATGATATGCTTGATCACTGGCAGTCCTAAATTTATTTGAACACATACTCGGGCATATCGTCCTCTCTCAGCCAATTTAGTGGCTAAGTCCACTTTGATGGGAACTCCTATTGCAGAAGCAATACGCATCATGGCCTGTTCCTGATAGCACCAGATTGGGAGCCCCGAAATCCGAACCCATACAAGCGTAGACCCGAAGGATTGCTCACATGGCCGAAAATCTATATCCCACGGTTTTACAGCAACATAGTGCCCCTCAATCAACCACGGACCACCAAGCATGACCTTCTCACGATCTTCACATGCATCGAATTTTACCATGAAGTACCCAAACCCCACATCAAGCAGATCAAAGCCACCTTTGATGCGCCAAACCATCCGAAGCTTGTGTGAAAGAGCTGTGTAACTATAATTTTTATCAAGAACCTTAATCACTAAAGCTTCTCGATAAGGCTCTGCCAAACAAAGCTTGGCTTCTTCAGTGAAGTTTACACATGGAGGTTGGGAATCGCCCTGCTTGCCCACCACCGTGGCTATACTATCCCCAGATAGAGATCCTGCAAGTGCAAACGCCTTCGATTTCTCTGGACCAATAACTTTATCTCTAAAGGAGATCTTTGTAGGATTTGAAAAACCCCCTCGTGAAAAACCCTCCTTGACACCGGATGCACCCCCACCCACACTCTCCCCCTTATCTCTTCCGACGGCATGGCCGCCATGCTCACTGTGTTTCGCCCTCAAACACTCGTTCCCGCTCTCTCCTTCTCTCATTCTCTCTGAGTACGGAGTACGTACTCTTTCCTATTTCTTTTATCTAAATATATCAATAAAATAATCATTTCCCATTGTGATTGATCCTTCCTTTTGTGGTAACCGTATTCTTTGCATTATTATTATTATTATTATTTTTGGTTTAATAGTGAAAATAGTTTATGGAAGATTAAGAATTTCTTTGGCGCCATTTTCGAAAAAACTTTTTTTTTTATGATAATTTTTGAAAAGATCTTTTATAATTTATGTTTAGATATTTTATATTAAAAAAAATTTATTTATTAATTATATTTGAGTAAAATAAAATAAAATTATTTTTTTGTTTATTTAGTATGTGAAAAATAATTTGTTTAAAGAAAAAATAATTTTTTTAAAGAAAAATATTTTTTTAAAAAAAATGTAAATTATAATTTTTTAAAAAAGATGTTTTATTTTTATTTTTCCAGTATTTTTATTTTTACTATTAAAAATTTGTCAAACATATTAAAAAATAAAAAAAAAATTTATCGATTTAAAAACGCCCAAACAAATCTTAAGAGTGCATTTATATAATCTTCAAAAGATTAAATATGTCGAATTAGTATTAAAAAATATAATTATCATAAAAAGATTAAATTAATTTGAATTTCATTTAAAAAATTAGAGTGATTGGTAGCTTGTTTCCGTTTCTTTGCAAAACTTTTATTATTGAGTTAGTAGTATATTTCACATGTTTTTAACTATTCATATGACATTATCAAATGAATAAGATTTCGAATAGAAAAAGAGAATAAAAATAGAATAGAAAAAGAATATATTTTAATACTAAAATATTCTTAATTTGTTGTCTTTCTTGCAGGTCTTTGAGTCAAAGTAGTAAGAATGTTAATAGTTAATACAATGAGAAACAAAAATCTAGTTATTCTTGAATAGAAATTAGAAAAGTTCATGTGCTATGGGTTTATTTTATTTTATTATTTTATAACTTCAAAGAAATTTTTTTGCTTGAATTATGTTACTATTTCTTATATTTTTAAGAGAGAAAGGGAAAGGGGTCTGTCTTGGAAACTTGATAAAGAAAACTTTTTTTTTTTGTTAATATGATAAAGAAAACTTGTTGAGCAGTTTCAACAAGTATGATGCGTTTCTATAAGCCCACTGCCCATGCACCCAATATGGTTGCCATCGTAAATGAATCCACGAGCAACGTCCAAAAAGAGAATTTGCAATGTATGACCCAAAACATATGATGACTTTGTAATAATAAAAAGTGAATTGAGTTTGAATTCATCAAACAAAACACAAAAAAAAAAAAAAAAAAGGAAAGGAAGAAAGAAAGAATTTGGACCCGGAAAATATAAGAAAGAATAGTGCTGGTTGAAAAACAACAATAATCACAGGGGAAAAAAAAACACAATAATCAGGAAAATATAATTAATAGAAAATGAAAATTCATTTATATAAATATAAGTAAACAATGGGTTGGTGGGCAAATTGTGGTGGACGAATAAATAATTGGTTAAAATAAAACTTAAAAGTAATTAAAAGGTAGTAGAAAGAGATTAACTGGAAAAGAGAGAAAGTTGGGACGAGACAAATCAATTTATACTAAGAGTTATGTGCTTATGTTTATATTTATATTAATAAACATAAACAAACTTTAAAAATATTTGGGCATTTTTAAAAGAAAAATAAAATTTCCTAGTAAGCATCAAAAGTGAAAACCAAAACAAAACATTGACATGGTGAAATATAATAAACTGTTAAATGTGGAATACCGTTTGAAATTTCAAAATTTTTTAAAATACTAATAAACAATGCGAAATAAAAGGAGAAATGAAAAGATAGTTATTTTTGTTAAGAAAAAAAAAACTCTGACCAAAAAATAAAAGAGAAAAAAATCCTAAGGCAACTAAATAACAAATTAAGACGTTGAAGAATGAAGGTAAGGTAATATTCGTTGCCGACTCAATTACAAGTTCAACGTAGTTTTTATTTTGTTTTTTAAAAAAAGATTGATTCTTGAACATATTAGTGAAAAAAAATTTAAAATATAAGTTTTTGACTATTTAGTAGGGCTGCACATAAATCGAATAATATCCACAATAATTATTCGCATCCCATCCGAATTTTGTGAATATTATCTGATCCGCAAAGTCATTGGATCCACACTCTGGTAGGATCGGATTGCGGATTCGGCTGTGATATCAGCGGATTCGATTCGCAAATCTGTATATCCGCCCATCACATATAAATAGCATAGTTTAAGAAAGTAAACCCTAATGTGATATGAATTTTAGTGTGTTATTTTATGAATTTTATGATATTTTTTTTTAATTTTTTATACTTTACTTCAACTTAGAATAATTAAACTTAAATCTTATGTTATTATTTTGTTTTTGTTATTCAAAAGAACTATTATTGATAATATTTTAGGAGTAAATAAGTTTAAACAAATACAAAATAAATTTTTTGGATATTTTTTTGTAAAAATAGCCAAACAAAATCTTAAAATAGTTTTTTTGAATTATGCGGATATACTCAATATCCGATCCGATATCGGGCTTAAAAAAATACAGATATCGTATCCGATTCGATCTAATGAGTGCAGTGTGGATCAGATAGAATTTTACACTATATCCAATCCGATCCGTGTGCAACCCTATTATTTAAATACACTAAAAACTAGGGGTGTGCATGGGCCGGGTGAAACCGGGTTTGGTGTGACCCAGACCCGACCCGAAATATATACCGGGCCTATTTTTAAAACCCGAACCCGACCCTAGACCCGATGAAATCTATACACTTTCGGGCCACGATTATACCGGGTAAAAACCGGGTGAAAACCGGGCCGTTAACATTATATTACCTTGATACCTTCTTGTAAGTTAGCATGTAAAAATATCCAAATTTCCAAGACTCCAATCATTATTTGACATGATAAAATTCACTTAGAAATATATATACTAAGAACCAACTCTTCTCTAAAATTAAAACATAACCATAATCAATACTAATATTGCCTAATAACACCAAATATTTAAATCAATACAAATAACACAATATTATGCATTAGTCTAAAGTCTTATGCATTTTAAACATAAAATATTAACTTATAGTCTTATATATAATGACTAATAACACAAAATATTAAGGTTTACAACACTTAAATTTCACATAATAATAGCCATCATCCATCACTAATAACACAAAATATTAATTATATATGATGACCGGGCCATCGGGCCGATTTCGGGTGACCCGAGCTATGGCCCGGACCCGACCCGAAATTATGACCGGGTCTATTTTTGAGACCCATACCCGACCCTAGACCCGATGAAATCACACCAAATTAGCCCCTAAAGTGTTTGGGACCGGGCCGGGTCTTCGAACCGGGCCGGGTCATGCACACCCCTACTAAAAACTCATAAAAAAGTAGTTTTATTCAACTTTTAAATTTATGCTATCTAAAGAGTGTCTTAAAATAATTATTAAAAACCTTCATAAAATATCTCATAATTATTAAATATCCTGAGACTAAAATTTTTAAAAATTGAAATTAAAATTTTAATAATATTTTATATTTAAAATATTTTTATTTTAAATAATTAATTCTAGCTTTATTTTTTGTATAAATTAAATTAAAAATTTATTTTTATTTTAATCTGTCTCTCACTTTATACCAAATATAATACCAAAATTTATTTTAGTTTCTATAATTCAGTCCCAATTTTTCGATTGTCTCTCTTCCAAAAGTTACCGACTTACTGTATTAGTCGAAAACTGTTGTCTCAGTGATAGAATAGCAACTCTCTTCTTGGAGAGAAAGTGAGGACATTAAAAGTTATTAAAATTTTTATTTTAACGTATTAAAAAATTTCCCTTTTTAAGGGGCAATTTTGTCATCTTTCTTTGAACTTAGTAAGAATGTTAACAGTTAAATACAATGAGAAACAAAAATCTAGTTGTTACGATGGGTAACCGGAGATTATTGGGCTGGACTTGCTGGGTTGACCCAATCGTCTATGGAGAGAAGCCTTCGGGCGAATTCGCGTCTTCAGGATCTCCGTCCGACTTGTGAATACGAGTGAATGGGGGATGGTACCTGCAAAGACACTCCGATGCCTAAGTCAACAAAGGGGGATAAGCAGGTCTATAGAGTATTGGGACTTCTGAGATACCTGAGAAGTGTCAGTGTATTTATAGTGGTGAACCCATAACCACCGTTGGTGTAGTTCCGTTATTTATGGGGGATAACCGTCCCTTTATCTTAGGGAGGTTGAGATATGGCTCCAGGAAGTGGGTAGAGAGATTTTAGGGGCAGTTACTCATTCGAATGGGTGTTTATCTGCCAGCTAATCTTCGTCCCGACTTCTTTAGAGCAAGCCGTGGTAGGGACCGACTTCGTAGGGTGAAGGTCGGTGTAGGGCGAGGCTCAATCCTTTGGATTGGGCCTTTCGTTTGGACCTGGGCCTTATCATTGGGCCAGGGTATGAACAGTGCCCCTACTCGAGCCCAATTTCTTTTTAGGACTTGGGTTCGAGTATTCTACTCGGGGTCGTAGCCGACTTGTTGGAGGATCGACGTGATGGTTTGGAACCGACGTGACTTTTTGTGACTTTTGATTTTCACAGTTACGTCTAATCAAATGTCGCGTCCGTTAGAGGTTTGCGTAGGGATTGTCTTGGTAACGGTGCACCCATTAATGACTGTGTCCGTTTTTACCATTATGCCCCTAATGTGTTTATAAATACTTTCCTTCTCTTTCGTTGCTTCGTTTCTGCGATTTTTCAAATTTTCTTCTTCTCATCCGTTCGTGGAGTACCCCTTGTTTGAAGGCTTTTATCTTCCTCTACCTTACTCCCAGATAAAGGTTAGTCTTTTCTTCTCTTCTTTATGACGTGCTTTCTGTTTGCATGCTTTTATTCTTTAGATAGAGAGAAGTTGATTCGTAGGCTCTGATTCCGTATTTCCCCTTAGAGACCATGTTTTTTATTTTCTTTTCTTTTTTCTTTGTAGGTTTCACTCACCTTTTTAGGAAAAGAAATCTCTTCCGTAGAAATTCTTGCTCAGTGGGTTGATGTCACAGTCTTAGGAGAGGAACCTCTAGTTGACACTGATTTTATTACTGACCTTCGCACTCGTCACCGGCTCTGCACCTCTGATGAGGATGAGACAAAGTATGAACTGCTTGCCCCGGGTCCGGAAGACCGGGTTTGCTTTGGCATGGCTTCAGAGGTAGCCCCTCATTTCTTTTATATGTATGAGAGTATGATTACCCGCCTGGGCGTTTTTTTCCCTTTCTCCGATTTTGAGGTTGCTGTTTTACGTCACTGCCGTGTTGCACCTACCCAGCTTCATCCCAATTCTTGGGGTTTTCTGAAAATTTATCAATTTATCAGCCATGCCTTGGAATTTCCGACTTCTTTGAGGATTTTCTTCTTTCTTTTCCACATGACCAAGCCCTTCAGTGGGCAGAATAATAAGCAACAATGGGTGTCCTTCCGAGCTATACAAGGTCGGAGGGTATTTACCCTTTTTGATGAATCTTTCCATGACTTCAAAAATTATTTTTTCAAAGTTCAAGCCGTAAAGGGTCACCACCCCTTTTTCTTGGATGAGAATTCTTCTCCTTGCTTTCCCTTGTACTGGTTAGAGGCCCCCTGTGAGAAATATGGTTTGGAGGATCTGGATGAGGTGGAGGCAGCCATTATAGGGTTCCTCCGAGAAGTATGGGGGAGGGCCCCATATCTGGATACCAAAAAATTTCTCCAGGGGTCGTCGTCTTTTGTCCAAACACAACTAGGTAGCTTTTATCTACTTTGTTTCCGACTTGTTTCTACCGACTTGAAGTTTACCGACTTGTTTTACTAATTGTTTTCTTTTACAGAGATGGCGAGGAAGAATTCCAATGAGTTTTACCAGAGAGTCCAGGAGGCCAAGGCGAGGTCTCGCGCCAGAACCGGTAGTGCCAGGGTAACTAGCTCTCATCTTCCTCTTCCTCCCCCTTCTTCCCGAAATTTGGAGACTCCTTCTCAACCCATTGTTATCTCCTCCTCGGCTTCTTCTCAGCCGTCCCCTCCTCCCCGACCTTCCCCTGAGCCAGAGAAGAAGAAGCGCAAGGCTTTAGAGTCTGGCTCTTCTTTTGAAGGTGAGGCTAAGGTAGATGCTCCTGCATTTATCCGAAGATTCATCTACCCCCATACCCGTATAGGTATGAATGATGTTTCTATTCGGAACCACCTCACTATTCTGGCTGAGGAGAGCATCAGGGTGGCGGGGATGCCGGATGTGTGCCAAGTTCCTCAATATTTTTGAGAAGACTCCTCTTAGCTCTTTGGGTTCAACCTCTAGGGTTGAAGAGTTGGAGGGAAGGCTTCTCATATATCAGGAACATGAGAAAGAGTTGAAGATGGAGGTCGCCAAATTGAAGGAGGAGAGGGATGGCCTCCGAGAGAAGGAGAGCAAGTTACAAGCCCAATGTAACATGGAGGAGGGCTTGAGAAAGAAGGCGCAGGAGAGTTATCAGAGTTTATTTGAGGACCTTGTGGCTGTAAGGAGGGATTTGTTGAACTCTCGGACTGCCTACGCCGAGTTGGAGGACTCTATTGCTGAGGGGGCCGAGGAGGCCTGGAGGATTTTTAAGGAGCAGGTCGGAGTTCTTGCTCCCGACCTGGATCTCTCTCCTTTGGATCCTGACAAGGTCGTTATTGATGGTGCCATAGTTTATCCCCCAGCTCCCAAGGTCGTCACCGAGTCAGATTTGAAGACTCGGGGGCAGAGAATCATTGAGTCCCCTCCTCGTCCAAAGGATGTTCCGAGTTCCTCAAGACCTCACGGCACCTCTTCTCCGACTCCTATGGATACTTCTCTCCCTGGTCCTGATGGCGCTCCGACTTCTCTTTCCGACTCTGGCGGTGATCCGACTACTCCCTTCGGTCCTGGTGGTGATACTCTTTAAAAATTTGTTGGCTATATGGGGCCCGGCCTGTGGGTCCCTCTTTTTTAAACTCTTTATATTCGTGGTGGTGGTATGTTGACATTTGTGTTGGTCTTTTATGGCCATAAATAAAAATATTTATAATTGCCCCTTTTTTTTGGATAAGGGTTTTATTTAACAAAAATGCGCTTTTTGGTATAAAGGTTTCAGCTACCTTTCTGTGTGCATGCTTTTTTTATTTTGATTTTTCGAAGTCCCCTTGATCTTTTCTGAAAACCTTTTCTTTGGCTTGTCTGTCTTTCTGAGCCTTTTCGCTTGAAGGACTTTAGGACAGCTTTTAAGCTTTTTCTAGGTTTTTTCGATCCCTTTTTTTGTTAGTCCTTATACTCAACTTTGTTTTATTGAGTTCTTATGACTTAGGTTATTTTTGCGATGCGTTTTCTTTTCTACTCGGTTTTTCATTTCGACTTATGAGTCGGAATGTTTCCGAGTTTCTCACGATCAACTTTTATAACCTCTTTACACCGACTTGTACCTCATCGTTTTATCCTGACGACCATCTAGGTCGGTTCATGGGATTTTCACGTTTTGTCGAGCTTAAGTCGGCGCGTTTCGTAGAAAAGTAAACGAGAAGGAATTTATAAGAAATATTGTAAAAAAGATCTTTATTTATTTGGGAAGGTACTTTACGGCTACTAAGGGTTTAATGATCTATTCCCCCCTTAGCCTCTACTATGATGCCTCGTTAAAAACCCTTCTTCAGAAAAAACCCTTTAATTTTTGGGAAAAAATCATGAAGTTGGGAAAAGAGTACATCAGGGAGTAGAGTTCGCTTTTAGCTATAGTACCTTTTCATGTTACAAGCATGCCACGCCCTTGGTAGCTCGGTGCCGTTTAAGTCGGTCACCTTATAATAACTTTTTCCTAAGACCTCGCTAACTTTGTAGGGTCCTTTCCAATTGGCAGCGAGTTTTCCTTCCCCCGATTTGTTGACTCCTATATCGTTTCTGATCAAGACCAGATCGTTTAGGGTGAAGCTTATTCGAATAACTTTTTTGTTGTACCTGGTAGTCATCCTTTGCTTCAGCGCTGCTTCTCTTATCCGGGCTTGTTCTCGGACTTCGGGGAGCAATTCAAGCTCCTCTTTGTGCCCCTGTATGTTCCCAATTTCATCATGGAGAATCACTCTTGGGTTTTGCTCACTGATTTCCACTGGTATCATAGCTTATACACCATAGACAAGTCGGAAGGGTATTTCTCCAGTGGCAGATTGGGGTGTCGTCCGATAAGCCCACAACACTTGGGGGAGCTCCTCTGTCCAGGCTCCTTTTGCATCTTGTAGTCTTTTCTTTAGCCCTGTCAGTATGACTTTGTTGGCTGTCTCGGCTTGTCCATTTGCTTGTGGATGTTCCACCGAGGTGAACTGGTGTTTGATTTTCATACTGGCCACTAGGCTTCTAAAGGTAGAGTCGGTGAACTGGGTTCCGTTATCTGTAGTAATGGAATAAGGTATTCCATACCTTGTGATGATATTTTTGTAGAGGAACCTCCGACTTCTTTGGGCTGTGATGGTGGCCAATGGTTCTGCTTCTATCCACTTTGTGAAGTAATCTATTCCCACGATCAGGTATTTGACTTGTCCTAGCGCCTGGGGAAAAGGACCTAACAAATCCATTCCCCATTTTGCGAAGGGCCACGGAGAAGTTATACTGATGAGCTCCTCGGGGGGAGCCACGTGGAAATTTGTATGCATCTGGCATGGTTGACATTTTTTCACAAATTCTATGGCATCTTTCTGCAAGGTTGGCCAGTAGAATTCAGCTCGGATTACTTTTCTGGCTAGTGACCTGGCTCCGAGATGGTTTTTGCAGATCCCATTATGAACTTCCTCTAGCACTTTAGTGGTCCTTGAGGTCGGTACGCACTTCAACAATGGTGTTGATATTCCTCTTTTATAAAGTATATTTTTCACCAAAGTGTAATATTGTGCTTTCCTCCGGATTTTCTTGGCCTCTTTTTCCTCTTTGGGGAGGATGTCGAATTTTAGGTATTCGACCAGAGGATTCATCCATCCGAGATTTAGCCCGGTTACCTCAAGGACATCTCGTTTGTCCTCTACTTTTACCACAGAGGGTTCTTGGAGAGTTTCCTAGATCAGGCTTCTATTATTCCCTCCTGGTTTTGTACTTGCTAACTTGGAGAGGGCATCTGCTCTACTATTGAGATCCCGAGTTATATGCCTAACCTCAGTCTCCGAAAAGCGCCCTAGATACTCCAGAGTTTTTTCCAAGTATCTCTTCATGTTTGGGTCTTTGGCCTGATACTCTCCATTTATCTGGGAAGTCACCACCTGAGAGTCACTGTATATCATCACTTTTGTTGCACCGACTTCTTCGGCCAGCTTCAATCCTGCAATCAGGGCTTCATATTCTGCCTGATTATTTGAAGCTGGGAATTCAAATTTGAGGGATACCTGACAAACCCCAATTTGACTGTTTATCTTGTATTGATTTTTGGGGATTTTATCACCTTTTACCCATATTTATTCAAGAAATAGCATGGTTTTGTATATTCTCCTTTAATTGTGCTTGAATGTGAAAACATGCTTTTTAGGACTCAAAATAGCTAAATTTAATTCACCTTGATTCTATTAGATGCCTTGATATGTTTGTTAAGTGATTTAAGGTTTAGGAGGCAAAGATTGGATCAAGGGAATGAAGAAAGAAAGCATGAAAAGTTGGAGAACTCATTTCTGATGCTATTTAAGCCAAGGATTAAAGGGGGAATGAGGAGACTTTTCATACTTTAGATGTTAGTTATCATTAGTTTAGTTTTAGCTTAGTTTAGTAGTGAGAGTTAGTTTCTAGAGAGAGAAGCTCTCACTTCTCTCTAGAATTAGGATTAGGTTTAGTTCAATAATCTTAGATCTAGGTTTTAATTCATGCTTTCATCTCCTTCTACCTCTCAATTCTTTGTTGCTACATTCATCTTCTTCTATTCTTTTGTTGTAATTTCCTTTATATTGTTCTTATATTTTGTTGTAGATCTAGTATTGTTCCTTCTAGTTTCTTCCAATTCAATAAGAGGTAATTCATGTAGGTCTTGTTTCCTTTAATTGTTGTTGTTAATTCTTTACATTTGATTGTTGTTAGAATTAATTCTTGTTGTTGATTTACTATGTTTTTCTTTTGTGCCTTCCAAGTGTTTGATGAAATGCTTGGTTGGATTTTAGAGTAGAGTTTTATGTTCTTGGCTTGGAAAGGTAACTTAGGAACTCTTGAGTTACTAATGTCCAAGTAATTGATGATTGAGATTCATTGACTCTAGTTCTCACTAATTGAATTAGTGGAGAGTTAGGACTTATGGACTAGGATTGATATAGCTCATTTGACTTTCCTTTACTACTAGTTAGAGGATGATTTAATGAGATTAATCCTTGCCAATTCTCATATTGTGGTTAGTGATTAGGATAGAGATCCTTGACCACCAACCCTTGCCAAGACCTTTTTAGGCCTTAGTTTACTTTCTTGCCATTTATCTTTCATGTTTCTTATTAAAACCCCAAAAATAACTCACAACCAATAACAAAACACTTCATTACAATTCCTAGGGAGAACGACCCGAGGTTTGAATACTTCGGTTATTAATTTTAGGGGTTTGTTACTTGTGACAAACAATCTTTTGTATGAAAGGATTATTGTTTGGTTTAGGAACTATACTTGCAACGAGAATTCATTTGTGAAATTCTAAACCATCAAAAATTCATTCGTCAAAATGGCGCCGTTGCCGGAGAATTGCAATGGTTTTATGTTATTGGTTATTGTACATATGTGAATAGTGTGAATATCTTGCTTTTTGCTTTATTTGCTAGTTGTAGAATTTTGTTTCTTTTGTTTTCTATTAGCTTTTGTTTTTATTTTATCTTTTCACCATGAATTCTCATTTTGGCTATGAGTGTGATTACAACTATGTTGTAGGTGATGGGGACTACAATGAAGATGTGTATCAAGAATGGGATAACCAAAGGTGGGAAGAGCCACATGCACATGATCAATCTTCATGGCAACAACCTCCACCAATACACTATGAAGAAGAGCCATTCTTTGATGCATATCAATCTAATGGCTATGGTGAACTCCCTTGTGACTTTCAAGAACCACCACCATATGCCTATGAGCCATACCCTCATCATAACCCTCAACCATACTCAAAAGCCACTTTTCACCAACCACCTTCATATGACCCTCATCCATATCCACCATTACAACAACCGTATGAGCCATATGAACCACATATAGAGCCACCATCATCTCAACATCACCACTTCCAAGAGCCACCCCTCCACATTATTACCAAGATGAACCACCTCCAATATATGAAAATTTTCAACCACAAGATGAATACTACTTTTCACCACAACCTCCCATGGAAGAATACTCATATCTATTGATCCAAGAGCCACATGATCCTAATCATATTATCCAAGAGGAACAAGAGTCAAGGGATCATCTCAAGGAAGCACTGGATCAATTTCAAGCAACCATGGAGTGTGTTGTGCAACAAGTGGAAAGAGTGGAAAACATAGAACCACCACAACTCTACCAAGAAGAACCACCTTCCTACTATGAACCCTTCCCCCAAATTGATGAACCCTTCCATCCACCCCAACCTCCAATGGATGACATCCTTGATGTTCTTGTTCAAGGACAAGAGGAAATGAAAAGGGATGTGCAACAATTCACGGCCGCCTTGGATGAGGTGGTAAACCGGTTAGCATCCCAATGCTTGAACTCTCAAGGAACTCCCATGGCTACATGTGGGGAATCAAATGAAGAGCATAACATAAAAGAGAGATTGGTGGAGAATGAGGGAAGTTGCTTTGTATTGGAACAATTGGAGGAAGCTATGATTATTGAAGAAAGGGAAGAATTGGTTGAAGACTTAGGAGATGCGGAGCCTCCATGGGAATCTAGAATTGAAGAAAACCCCTCCAAGATGATTGAAATTGATGCTAGGAAGGAAAGTGCACACCTTCCAAGACATATTCCATATGAAGATTTGGATGGGATAGAGCAAGAAGTGAGTTCCCTTGGTGATGAAGATCAAGCATTAAACCTTAGTGGTGAAGAATCCTTTGAGCATGAAGAACCTTCTCCCAACAAGATGGAAAGCAATGTGGAGGTAAATTTTTCTTACCCTCCCATTTATGACTTGAGTAGAAGAAAAGGTTTATATAAAATTGTTGAACAAAGGATTATAATTGAGAAGTCTTGTGAAGAGGTGGAAATCCTTAGAAAAAGGAGGATGGGAATTGAATACGCTTTATCAAAACTCTTGGAGTTGTCTTTGCCTAGGTTGCCATCTACTCCTCCACTTGAGTGGGTAAAATTCATTTCTATTAGCTTTATTGTCCCACTTGAGTATGGCTTGCTTGAAACGGATGGTCAACTTAGGATCCTTTGTGGGATGAAGCGTAAACGAAAAAGGTTTTGTGGTTGGCGTTGCAAATCAAGGCTCATTATGGTTGATGCATCAAACATGAGATATAAAGGTTGGAATAGTGCTCAAATAGATGGGTCTAGGAGGATTGTTGGCCACTATATAGAGAATTCACCTTACTCACCACCCGGTTGGACTAATAATGATGACCAACCTCAAGACGGGTGTGAAAACAAAGTGTGGGATCCCGGATTACAAGAAGAGGATCAACTTTGGGAGCCCCAAGCTTGTGAAGAACTCCATCAAGACTTGGCTCAATCCATGAAGAATCTTGGGGCACAATGGAGAACCAAGCATTGGTGGGAGTTCCAAGATGAATACAAGCACAAGCCACCTTGAGAGGAGCTCCCCATAAGTCCAACTTAAGGACAATAAACAAAAGTGCTAGGTGGGAGACAACCCACCATGGTAAAATCCTTTCATTTTTTCTTTTGTATATATTGGTAGAATTAGCTTAATTTCATGTTTTGTTTAGTTAGTTGAGTATGTTTGGCAGTTTAAGTATGTTAAATAAGGTTTTATGGTGTTTTGATAGCTGTTTGGAGGTTTGGAATGCTTGGATTGGTGCAAAAACATAGAATTTTTTTTTTTTTTGAAAAACAGAGCACCATCCACGCGTACGCGTACATGGCGCATACGCACACTTACAGCATTTCCGACCATCCACGCGCGCGCGCCATGCGTGCGTACGCGTGGATTGAGAAGTTCCAACCTCCATACATTTTCCAGAGAGTTGTGCCTGCGCCGCGCCAACGTTGTGCCTTTCGCACAAACCAACTCGCGCTTACGCGCCACTCTCGAAATAAGCCAACGACGCGCGCGCGCCATGCGTGCGTGCGCGTGGATGCCCTTTCTTCCATCCATTTCTTTTCTTCTCCTCCTTCCATTTCTCCATTTTTCCTTTCTTCTTCCCTCCTCCTACCCCTCATCCAACACTTCCAAACACCATTGACAACCATTTATTTTAGTTAACAAATTAGTTAGTTAGTTAGTTAGTTGATTAGTTAGTTTTAGTTTAGTTTTCATTTTATTTTCTCTCTTTTCATCATAAGTGTTGGAGTATTGACTTTGTTTACTATACATTGCTATATCCCTTATGACTAAATGCTATTTTAGCATGAATGTTTTTAGATAATCTTTGTTGGATTCTATGATTGAGGTTATATTTTGTTACTTGGTTTTGAGTTCTTCATGCTTACCTTTTGAAAAATACCAAGTGATGAGAATTGTCTTCGAGCTTATAACTCTTTTGAATTGCATGTTGTAGCTAGCCACCATGTGATTTGGATCCTTTTCCCTCGATTAGGCAACCTCTTGATGGATGATGTTGTGCATTTACCTTAATGCATTGTGTTCATGATTATATCCATCCATATGTTTGACTTGAATGCTTTCATGCTTCTCTAATGCTTGTCTTACCTTACAAGCTTACTTAAAGCATCTCAAGCACACTAGGATAAGTGAAGTGCATGCTTCTTTTGTGACATAGCTTTTATGCTAATGTGTATTCTAAACCGCGCAATTTAGAATTCACACACCTAATATTTCTTAATGTCACACTAATTCACTCACCTCATTCTAGTGATTTACCTCATTCCAACAATGTATGCTTCCTTGCTTTTATATCTTCTCATCTTATGGTGTTATATTTTTGTTTTTTCATAACGAATGCACCACAAGCAACCATGGAAGCGGAATAAAGAACACATAGCAATCCGGAGAGTCGCCGTACCCCCTTGCTCATCTTTGAGTGCACCGAGGACGGTGCAAACTTTTAAGTGTGGGGAGGTCGTCCGACCGATCGGCAATCTTGGGTGACAAATTTCTAACTCCAATACTTTTGCATTTCATTCTAGGATTTTAGGATTTTTACTTGCATTTTCTTATTTTTGCATATGTATACACAATAAGCTTAGTCAAGATAATGAGAATTTTTCAAGATTTCTATCTATAGGGCATGTCAATTGATTTGAGTGAAAACTTTTCATAGAACTTGCTTGAATTATATATATTATGGATCATGTTTTGAGCTAAGAACACAATCTTGTGAGATTTGAGCCTAACGGTGTGGTTACATCTTACAACCACTTATTTTTCCTTCTTGTGTGCATTATTCTCTTTCTATGATTGTAATCTTTGATTTGTTTGATTCTTTATGTCCATTATTTTGTGTATTCATGCATTTATATGATTGAGACCATCATTTTATTAGCTCACTTACCCAAATAGCCTTACCTTTTATCTTCCTTTGTTAGCCAAATTTGAGCCTACGCTTAACCCACTTATTCTTATTTTAGCACATTACAAGCCTTAAAGCGAAAAACAATAATTGTCCCTTAATTTGGATCTTTGATTAGCCTAGGCTAGTGTGTGTGAGTATCATTCAAGTGTGGGAACCTTGGGACATTGGGTGAATAAAAGGGTATTTTGTATTGTTATTGAAAATATTGGGAATTGGGTACATACTCATGTATTGATCAAATGTAAAACCTTATGCATTGATGCTCTTGTATATAGAAAAAAAAAATGAGAAAAACAAAAGAAAAAGAAAAGAAAAATAATATGGAAAGAGAAAAAAAAATAGAAAAAAAAAAGAAGAAAAAAATAATAAAAAGGGGACAAAATGCCCCAAGGCAAGGTCCAATAAAATCAATGCATAAGTGTTGTGAAATGAAAAAGAAAATGCATGAGCATGTGAAAATGTGAAGAATGGGTAGCTAGAATTAGAACTTAATTGTATAGGATGTCATAAGTTAGGTGGGAAGTTTAAGCTTATCAAAGATTCAAATTTCAAGCTCACTTGACCAAATATGCATCCTACCTTGACCCTAGCCCCATTACAACCAATGAAAAGACCTCATGATACTTGTATGCATGCATGAAATAAATGTTGATTGTTAGAAGAAAAACAAATCTTGGAAAGCATGAAATAGAGGAGAATTGAGTGAATCAACCCTAAACACTTGAGCGAATAGAGTGCAAACACATCCGGTGAGGGTTCGATGCTCAATTACATGTTTTCACCTATGATCATCATTCTTCATGCAAGTTTGTAAAAATATTTAATAACTCAATTCAATTGTGGATTAGACTTGCTAGTCCTTAGCCCTTGTGCATATATGTTTCTTGGGAATTGATTTATTTTGACCAAGCACTTGCATTCATTTAGATAGTTGCATATAGGTAGATTGCATTTAGTTAGTTTCCATTGAATAAATGCCATACCCTTACTTCATTCTTGGTTTAAGCATGAGGACATGCTTGGTTTAAGTGTGGGGAGGTTGACAAACCCCAATTTGACGGTTTATCTTGTATTGATTTTTGGGGATTTTATCACCTTTTACCCATATTTATTCAAGAAATAGCATGGTTTTGTATATTCTCCTTTAATTGTGCTTGAATGTGAAAACATGCTTTTTAGGACTCAAAATAGCTAAATTTAATTCACCTTAATTCTATTAGATGCCTTGATATGTTTGTTAAGTGATTTAAGGTTTAGGAGGCAAAGATTGGATCAAGGGAATGAAGAAAGAAAGCATGAAAAGTTGGAGAACTCATTTCTGATGCTATTTAAGCCAAGGATTAAAGGGGGAATGAGGAGACTTTTCATACTTTAGATGTTAGTTATCATTAGTTTAGTTTTAGCTTAGTTTAGTAGTGAGAGTTAGTTTCTAGAGAGAGAAGCTCTCACTTCTCTCTAGAATTAGGATTAGGTTTAGTTCAATAATCTTAGATCTAGGTTTTAATTCATGCTTTCATCTCCTTCTACCTCTCAATTCTTTGTTGCTACATTCATCTTCTTCTATTCTTTTGTTGTAATTTCCTTTATATTGTTCTTATATTTTATTGTAGATCTAGTATTGTTCCTTCTACTTTCTTCCAATTCAATAAGAGGTAATTCATGTAGGTCTTGTTTCCTTTAATTGTTGTTGTTAATTCTTTACATTTGATTGTTGTTAGAATTAATTCTTGTTGTTGATTTACTATGTTTTTCTTTTGTGCCTTCCAAGTGTTTGATGAAATGCTTGGTTGGATTTTAGAGTAGAGTTTTATGTTCTTGGCTTGGAAAGGTAACTTAGGAACTCTTGAGTTACTAATGTCCAAGTAATTGATGATTGGGATTCATTGACTCTAGTTCTCACTAATTGAATTAGTGGAGAGTTAGGACTTATGGACTAGGATTGATATAGCTCATTTGACTTTCCTTTACTACTAGTTAGAGGATGATTTAATGAGATTAATCCTTGCCAATTCTCATATTGTGGTTAGTGATTAGGATAGAGATCCTTGACCACCAACCCTTGCCAAGACCTTTTTAGGCTTTAGTTTACTTTCTTGCCATTTATCTTTCATGTTTCTTATTAAAACCCCAAAAATAACTCACAACCAATAACAAAACACTTCATTACAATTCCTAGGGAGAACGACCCGAGGTTTGAATACTTCGGTTATTAATTTTAGGGGTTTGTTACTTGTGACAAACAATCTTTTGTATGAAAGGATTATTGTTTGGTTTAGGAACTATACTTGCAACGAGAATTCATTTGTGAAATTCTAAACCATCAAAAATCCATTCGTCGGCCAGTATTCAAATTTGAGGGATACCTCTATTTGAGTTCCCCTTTCGTCGGCCAGTATTATGCCTGCACCGCTTCCTGTCTTGTTTGAGGATCCATCTACATAAAGTTCCTATGTAGTTGGCTTTTCCTCTTGATCTCCCGCGTATTCTGCTATGAAGTCGGTGAGGCATTGGGCTTTGATTGCTATCCGAGTTTCATACTTCAAGTCGAACTCGGAGAGCTCTATTGCCCATTGAACCATCCTCCCTGCAACATCCGTCTTTTGGAGGATTTGCTTCATGGGTTGGTTCGTCCGGACTTTTATTGTATGTGCTTGAAAGTAAGGCCGTAGCCTTCGTGAGGCTATTACTAAGGAGTAGGCAAACTTTTCTAGTTTGTGGTACCTTAGCTCGGGGCCCTGTAGAACTTTGCTAATGAAGTAAACTGGATGCTGTCCGACCTCGTCCTCCCTTATCAGGGCTGATGCGACAGCTTTGTCTGCCACGGACAAATAAAGGACGAGGTCCTCCCCGACTAGAGGTCGGGTTAGTATTGGTGGTTGGGTTAGTATTGGTGGTTGGGTCAATAACCTTTTGAACTCCTGGAACGCTCCTTCGCATTCTGGAGTCCATTCGAACTGGCATCCCTTTCTTAATAACGAAAACAGTGGAAAGGATTTTAGTGCCGATCCTGCCAAAAATCTGGAGAGGGCTGCAAGTCGGCCATTTAGTTGCTGAACCTCTCTTAAGCAAGTCGGGCTCTTCATTTCCAGGATAGCTTTACACTTATCGGGATTTACTTCAATCCCTCTCTGTGTTAGCATAAATCCTAGGAATTTTCCGGCCTCCACAGCGAAGGTACACTTTACGGGATTTAGCCTCATCCCGTGTAACCTCATGGTGTCAAATACTTGCGAGAGGTCTGCCAAGAGGTCGGCTTCTTCCTTGGTTTTTACCAGCATGTCGTCTACATAGACTTCCATTAAGCTTCCAAGGTGGGAAGCAAACACTTTGTTCATCAGCCTTTGGTATGTGACCCCTGCATTTTTTAATCCAAATGCCATAACCACGTAGCAAAAATTTGCTCTGGACGTGATGAATGATGTTTTCTCTTGGTCTGGCTCATACATTGGGATTTGGTTATATCCCGAGTAGGCATCTATGAACGACAAGTATTGATATCCCGAGCTAGAATCTACTAGGGTATCAATACTCGGGAGTGGATAAGGGTCTTTGGGACATGCCTTATTTAAGTCGGTGTTGTCAACACACATCCTCCATTTGCCGTTTTGCTTCTTGACTAGCACTACATTTGCTAGCCATGTTGGATATTTAACTTCTCTAATGAAGCCGGCATCTAGGAGTGCCTGTACTTGCTCTTCCACCACTAGGGCTCGTTCCGGGCCGAGCTTGCGCCTTCTCTGTTGTACAGGTCGGGATCCCGGATGTACCGAGAGCTTGTGGGACATGAGCTCGGGGTCTATCCCGGGCATGTCGGAAGCTTTCCAGGCGAAGAGGTCAGAATTGTCTCTTAGGAGCTTAGTCAACCCTTGCTTCAGGGTTTCCCCTAGGTTGGCTCCTATGTTGGTATTCTTCCCTTCCTCTTTGCCGACCTGTATTTCTTTAGTTTTTCCTTCTGGCTGTGGTCGTAGCTCTTCTTTGGCCCTTGCACCACCGAGCTCTATGGTGTGAACCTCTTTGCCTTTTCCCCTCAGGTTCAGGCTTTCATTGTAGCACTTTCTTGCCAACTTCTGGTCTCCCCGCACTGTTACTATTCCCGCAGGTGTCGGGAATTTCATGCAGAGATGGGGGTAGACACCACCGCTTCGAGTCGATTCAGGGTAGTTCTACCGATTAGGGCATTGTATGCTGACCCCACGTCGATGACTATAAAGTCTATGCTCAGAGTTTTGGACTTTTCCCCCTTTCCAAAGGTAGTGTGGAGGGGTAGAAATCCCAGTGGTTTTATTGGCGTGTCGCCTAGCCCGTACAAGGTGTCGGGGTAGGCTCTTAACTCCTTTTCATCCAGCCCCAATTTGTCAAACGCGGGCTTGAAAAGGATATCCGCCGAGCTTCCTTGATCTACTAGGGTTCTGTGGAGATGGGCATTAGCTAGGATCATAATTATTACCACTGGATCATCGTGTCCAGGGATTACTCCTTGCCCATCCTCCTTTGTGAATGAGATGGTAGGAAAGTCGGGTGACTCGCTTCCGACCTGGTAGACTCGCTTGAGGTGTCTTTTGCGAGAGGACTTGGTGAGTCCCCCTCCCGCGAACCCACCTGAGATCATATGTATATGTCTCTCCGGAGTCTGCGGTGGTGGGTCTCTTCTATCCGCATCGTCTCGCTTTCTCTTCCCATGATTGTCCGACCTTTCTATGAGATATCTGTCAAGTAGGCCTTCTCTGGCCAGCTTTTCTATCACATTTTTAAGGTCGTAACAGTCATTTGTTGAGTGACCATATATTTTATGGTACTCACAGTAGTCGCTGCGACTCCCCCCTTTTTTATTTTTAATGGGCCTGGGAGGTGGCAGCCTTTCAGTATTGCAAATTTCTCTGTATACGTCTATTATAGAAACCTTTAGAGGAGTATAAAAGTGATATTCCTGGGTCTGTCGGGACCGATGTCTTCTTTCTTCTTGGGCTCCCTTTCTCTCTCTTTTATTGAGGGAAGGTGTCCAGGTCGCCAGCTCGACTCTCTCAGCCTGGCATTTTCCTCCATGTTGATGTACTTTTCAGCTCTTTCTTGTACATCACTCAAAGAGGTGGGGTGCCTTTTTGATATGGACTGTGAGAAGGAACCTTCTCTAAGTCCATTTACCAGCCCATAATGACTGCCTCGATGGGCAGGTCTTGAATCTCTAAGCATGCTTTGTTGAATCTTTCCATGTAGTCCCGTAGAGGTTCTCCGACCTCCTGCTTTATTCCCAGGAGGCCCGGTGCATGCTTTACTTTATCTTTCTGAATATAGAACCTCATTAGAAACTTCCTCGAGAGGTCCTCGAAGCTGGTGACCGACCTTGGAGGGAGGCTATCGAACCACTTCATCGCTGCTTTCGATAAGGTGGTCGGGAAAGCTTTGCAGCGCGTCGCGTCAGAAGCATCAGCCAGATACATTCGACTTTTAAAGTTGCTTAAATGATGCTTCGGATCGGTGGTTCCGTCATAGAGGTCCATATCGGGGCTTTTAAAGTTTCTTGGAACTTTTGCCCTCATTATGTCCTCACAAAAAGGATCCTCCCCTCCCGAGGGCGACTCTTCTCGATCGTCACGGGAGTTCCGACCTTTGAGGGAGGATTCTAACTTTAAGAGTTTTTTCTCTAACTCTTTTCGTCGATCCATCTCCTCTCTTAGGTGCTTTTCTATCTCCCTTTGTCGCTCCCGTTCCTGTTCCAGTTGTTCCAAGCGACTTTGGTGGACATGGACTAGCCCCATTAGTTCAGTTGTGTGGGGTGGTCCATCCTTTTCTGATTCATGCCCCTCCGAGGAATTTGTCTTCGGATTTTTAAATCCGGAGGTTCCTTCCCTGTGTTGGTCATTGGTTTCCTGGTGGAGGGTCAGATCTGCGTCGTTGTTTCCGGTATCCAGATTCTCTTGTTCGGAATCCGGCACCACATGACCATCTTCAGGGGATACATCCGCCATTACTGGTCGATCTCTCGGGTCCCCGGCAACGGCGCCAATGTTACGATGGGTAACCGGAGATTATTGGGCTGGACTCGCTGGGTTGGCCCAATCGTCTATGGAGGGAAGTCTTCGGGCGGATTCGCGTCTTCAGGGCCTCCGTCCGACTTGTGAATACGAGTGAATGGGGGGTGGTACCTGCAAAGACACTCCGATGCCTAAGTCAGCAAAGAGGGGTAAGCAGGTCTAGAGAGTATTGGGACTTCTGAGATACCTGAGAAGTGTCAGTGTATTTATAGTGGTGAACCCATAACCACCGTTGGTGTAGTTCCGTTATTTATGGGGGATAACCGTCCCTTTATCTTGGGGAGGTTGAGATATGGCTCCAGGAAGTGGGTAGAGAGATTTTAGGGACAGTTACTCATTTGAATGGGTGTTAATCTGTCAGCTAATCTTCGTCCCGACTTCTTTAGAGCAAGTCGTGGTAGGGACAGACTTCGTAGGGTGAAGGTCGGTGTAGGGCGAGGCTCAATCCTTTGGATTGGGCCTTTCGTTTGGACCTGGACCTTTTTATTGGGTTAGAGTATGAGCACTAGTTATTCTTGAATAGAAAATAGAAAAATTCACGTGCTATGGGTTTATTTTATTTTATTATTTTATTAATTTCTAACTTCAAAGAAATTTTTTGCTTGAATTATATGTTACAATTTCTTATATTTTTAAGAGAGAAAGGGAAAGGGGTCTTGGAAACTTGATAGACAAGACAAAACTTGTTGAGCTATTTCAACAAGTATGATGCGTTTCTATAAGCCATCGTAAATGAATCCACGAGCAACGTCCAAAAAGAGAATTTGCATGTATGACCCAAAACATATGATGACTTTGTAATAATATTAACAAGTGAATTGTGTTTGAATTCAGAAAATAAAAAACAAAAAAAAAGAAGAAAGAGAGAATTTGGATCAGCGAGATATAAGAAACAATAGTGCTGGTTGAAAAACAATAATAATGACAGCTAAAAAAACACAATAATCAGGAAAATATAATTAATAGAAAAGTCATTTATATACAAAATTTTGTTTGAGTAAACCGTTTAATTAAATTTTTTTTAAAATAATTTAAATAATAAATACTTATATTATAAATAACTAATAAATAAGTTTTTTATATTTTGTCTTTTTTATTTTAAAAGTGTTTGTTTTAAAAAAGAGTGATAAATTTTTATTTTAATTTTTTATAAAAAATTATTTTTTTAATTTTTTCATAAATACTAAAATACTTTTTTTTTAAAAGCTGTAATTTGATTTTAAAAATTATAAAAGTTTTTTTTTAAAAGCTGCAATTTGATTTTAAAAATTACACCAGATTTTATAAGTAAAAAAAAAAAATTAAGAATATATCCAAACAAGCCCTAAATACAAGTAACAATGGAATTGGTGGGCAACTTGTGGTGGACAAATAAGTGTGTGTATGGATTATATTTTATAAATGGAAGTTTGTATAAAATTGATTTTACAAACTTAAAAATAAGTTTCTGTTAGAGTGATTTATGTTTGATAATTTTTGTATCAAAATATATTATAGTAAAATAAATATTGTTTGGATTAAACTATTTAAAACCACCTTTAGATAAAAAAATTACTAAAATAAACATCAACTTAAGTAATTTTTTTATATTATTCTATCATTTTAATTTAGATATTTGAATATATTTTTTTTGTTAATTTTATAATAAAATTAATATTTACTTATTAAAATAAAAATAACATATAAAAATAGACATAATATATTTTTAAATAAAACTAAAAAAATATAAATTTTATATATATGTATATAAAAGAATATTTAATTAAATATGTTATATTGTTTAAGTATGAACGTGAGAATATTAATTTAGTAGCCATTGAGTAATAACTCAAATGGCATAGTTTTCCCATACTCAATTAAGAGGTTGCGGGTTTGAATCTCCTATCTTTGGTAAAAAAAAAATATTAATTTAATATTTTTTTATCATCGTATATATTCTTATTTTAGTACTCTCAATAATCTTATTCTTAATATTATTTTGAAATCTAAATTTTGATGATTTTATTATTACCTATGATTAACTTTTTATTTAATTTATCTTTTTTAATGGGATTATAATCTATATTATAAAAAAATTACACTAAAACATAGTATACGAAAATTATAATTATAAAAGAGAGTACTAAAAATAATAAAAAATTAAATATTTATCTTGTAGTGATTGAAATAAATCTAAAAATTCTTAATGATATTTTTTATACAGTATATTTTTAATATTCTTTTTTAGTACGCTATAATTTTTTATTATTATTATTATTTACAGTTAAATTTTTGTTTAATTTACTTTACCTAATAGGATTAATAAATCATACTATAAAAAAAGAATAACAAAAATAATATAAAAATATTACAATTATAAAGATGTATAATATCAAATAAACCGTTAACAAAAAATAAAAATAATAAATAATAAAAAAAAGAATTCATATCAATAAAAATAATAAGAATTTTATAACTAATACAATAATATACATAGAGAATAAAGTTAGTAAAAAGTAAATAAATATCTAATATGGATGGTTAAAAGTCAGTAAAAAAAAACGCAGAAATTAAAAATTATTACTTTTTTTTTAAACGTAGCTTTAGTAACAAAATTATTTCTACGTTCATAAATAAAAAATTTACCCAAACAAAAAATTGAAGTTTTTAAAAAATTTAAACATATTTTTTTTTATATAAAAAATAGTAAAAAGAGATGAATGTGAGATCAGACAAATCAATTTATTTGAAGGGTTATGCGGTTAGTTTATATTTATATTAATAAAACATAAACAAATTTTTTAAAATATTTGAGCATTTTTAAAAGAAAAATAGTGTTTCCTAGTAAAAAACAAAACAGAGCATTGACATGTGAAATATAATAAACTGTTAAGCATGGAATAACGTTTGAAATTTCAAAATTTTAACTGCCAAAACTCCTTTTCAAAAATTTTCAAAATTCTAACAATCAATGCGAAATAAGAGGAGAAATAAAAAAATATTTATTTTTTTGTTGAAAAAAAAAAGCTTCTAACTAAAAAAAATCTTAAGACAACTGAATAACAAATTAAGACGTTAAAAAATAAAGATAGTATCCGTTGCTAATTCAATTACAAATTTAACGTAATTTTTATTTTATTTTATCAAAAAAAAAGGATTGATTCTCGAACATATTATATATATATATATATTTCTTTTCACTATTTTAATATACTGAAAATAAAAAAAAATTTTATTCAACTTATAAATTTATGCTATCTAAAGAGTGTCTTAAAATAATTATTAATAAACCTTCATAAAACATCTCATTTTATAAAAATTGTAAAATCAATAACGTGGAGTACATAGAATTATAGATAATTCATGACTATAACAAAACATTTAATTTAAAGTTTAATATAATAAATGTTTATTTTCATCAAATTTTAAAAAAATTGAACTGAGATAAAAATATTCTTATATATTATATAAATTAAAAAAATTATTTTATGGAATGATTTATGTTATTTTATTTTTAAGAAATATAAAAAAAAACAAAAAGTAAATAAATAATGTTTGTTTTGTAAATTAATAAGAGTAAGAATTTCTATGAAATAGATAGTACATAATTAGGTTCATGGTACAAAAATGGATTAAATGAGGGTGTTAAAGGAGATAAGAAGGGTGGTAAGGGCATATGTTGAAATTGTTGACTGATGAGGCAGAGTTGAAAAGTCAAATGTGGGAACAAAGACCAACCTTAATTCCCTTTTTATGAAACTTTTGTCTCTCATCATCTCTTAACCAATCCGCACATGCGTCACATACTTACACCTCCTCTCATCTCTTAAAAAACGCCACAAAAGTTGTCATCCATTTCTCAAGTCTTCCCAATGTCAATGTCACTTCCAAAAGCCAAAGGGAATCTAATCTAATCTACCCTTCTTAATTTCTAATTTTCTACCGAAATCTTGCCACACTATATATCAAATAAAGTAACACAAGCCTAGTAATTATAAGCTAACAAAGAGTAAGTCCACCACCATGTGATCCTGTTTACTCGTTTGTTACCTCAACTTCCCAAAATACCCCTCACCTACACCATGCTGCCGCACATTTTCCATATCCTTTATGGTCAATCTACTCTATTTTTTCTTTTTCATTTCCATTTCTTCCCCCTTCTATATACTCCTCATTCAGCACTATTATAATTTACCAGTGCTTAGTTTAAGCTTAAAGCACAAAACACAACAGGAGCGGCAACAAAAAAAAAAAAAAGACAAAACAGCGCCGTTTTGAGTGTGAGACAGTGAGAGTGAGAGTGTTTTGGAGAAAGAGAAATCAAATCAATGGAAGGGGGGAATAGGGCGGAAGCGGAGCGGTGGCTGTACACGGCCAACAAGCTCCTGAGTGCACGTGACCTGCATGGAGCTCGGTCATTTGCCATCAGGGCCCGCGAGTGTGACCCACGCTTTGAAGTCACGGAGCTACTTCTCACCGTAATCGACACCCTCGTGGCCGGCGAGGCCAGGATCAACGACCTCGTTGACTGGTACAGCATTCTCCAGGTTATTCGCTACTCACATAATCTCGACTACATCGCCGCCCAGTACCGCCGTCTCGCTGCCATTCTTGATCCACACCGCAACCCTTTCGCGTTCTCCGCCTACGCCTTCTCCCTCGTCAACGACGCATGGTCCGTACTCTCAAACCCTTCCAAGAAAGCAATCTTCGATAACGACCTCAGGCTCCTTACCGAACCTCCTCCTCCTCCTCCGCCTCCTCCGCCCCAACCCGCCCCTGTTCCTATCGTCCCTCAAGCTTTTCCAATCTTGCAGCAGAGGCATAATCTCAACAACCACCAAAACAATCATAATCAAAGCCACGACTTGAACCAGAACCAGAACCACTTCCTCCACCAGAATCCGAATCAGAATCAGAACCACCTCATCAACCAGAATCAGCAGCAGCGACAGCGTCAGCAGCAGCAGCAACAACAACAAGAGGAGGAACGGCAAAGGCAACAACAAGAGGAGGAACGGCGAAGGCAACAACAAGAGGAGGAACGGCAACGGCAACAACAAGAGGAGGAACGGCAAAGGCAACAACAAAAGGAGGAACGGCAAAGGCAACAACAAGAGCAAGAGCAAGAGCAACAGAAACGGCGAGAACAAGAACAAGCGCTGCAACTTCAACGGCAACAACAAGAGCACGAGCAATGGAAACGGCAACAACAAGAACAGGCGAAACTGCAACTGCAACGGCAACAGCAACAGCAGCAGCAACTGTTTTCACTGAGTAAGAACGCTATATCGACGGAAGCTCCCAGGGTTGTGGTGGTTGAGGAGGAGGAAGAGGAGGAGAGGCCGAGTCAGGACAATGTGACTCAGCTGACTGAGCCAACTCGGCCGGCTAGGGCTACTGAGTCGATTGAAACCGAGTTGAACGGAGCTTTCTGGACTGCGTGCCCTTACTGTTACGGTTTGTTTGAGTATCCGAAGGTGTACGAGGAGTGTACCTTGCTGTGCCAGAGCTGCCGGAGGCCTTTCCATGCGTTGGCGGTGAGGTCGCCGCCGGAGTTGACCGGGAAAGACGGGTTCATGTCCTTCTGCAGTTGGGGTTTTATGCCGCTAGGGTTTTCTGGTGATTTCAAGGATATAAGTGGTTCTGCTTCTCAATGGAACCCTTTCTCTGCTTTGGTTCCTTGTCCTCTCAAAGGTGCTGACAGATGGAGACATCTGAGAGGGCCTTGGGCTTACTATGATGATGAGGCTGCCGCCGCGTTTGTCGAGCATTCCGATACCACGGAAGATGATTCTGATGATGATGATTGGAGGAATATTAATGCGAATAAGAAGGTGGGGAGGAAAAGAAGAAGAAGAAGAAGGAATAGGAAGAGTTCTGCCACCACTGCTGGTGGCAATGCAAGCACACCAGTGGAGAGGCCTAGGAGAGGGGTTCGTAACCGTGCTGGCAATGCTGGTGTGGAAAATGGTGAGGCTGTTGGTGCTGGCTCTGCAGCAGTGCCCATTGCAGCTAGGCTAGAATCTGGCAAGAAAGCTGCATTGGCAAGTTTGAGGAGGAGGGGTGCTGGTAATTTGGGGAAGTTGGATCTGAATGTGGAGTTTAGTAATGATGTGGAGGAGACTGGCCATGGAGTACGCGATAGGGCGAATGCAGGTGGGACGGGTAATGCGGAGGATAACATTGAAGGGATTGGGTTTTTTGAAGGGCTTGATGAGTTCTTGAGCAGCTTGCCTATTCTCAATGCTGTTGCAGATGATAAGGTTAAGGGTCATTAGTCTTTCAGTGACTTTTTTTTTGTTTAGTTATTATTGTAGACTTTTGGTATGGTTGGTACTCATGCTGAACTTTTGTGAATTCTGGTTATGTTAGTCTTATAATAACTTCAGCAATACCTCCTTATTTTTGTTTTGACCTGTTTGAGGAGGATGACTTAATTTTGTGTAGATTCTGCATGTTTTTTTGGGAAGCATATAATGCTCATTGGATTTTAGTTTATTCTCACACTCCTCACATATCCATGAAAGTTTGGAGTTGAATTTAAGCTTTATACATGACAATAATTTCTGGTATGTTGGCATACTAAGTACTAACCATGGCTGTGAGCAACACGAATCCTTAATGTATCTAAGTGTTTCATTTGGTGTTTGAGCTTTATTCTTTCAAGTTGTCCATCCTACAACATAGAGAGAAACTCGTTGTTCTCTCTCGAAACTTGATTATCATGTTAATCACATCGTGAAAATTGATTTGTGTTTAGTCTTCTTTCATTTCATCCTAATTTGTCTGTAATTTTTTATTTTCTCTCTAGCTAGCCAATGGGTCCATTAAGATATGTGTTTGGTGGAGTTATATTAATGTTTACGTGTTTATACTGGTGGAGTCTTTCATCTTTCATAAGGGGCTGCTAGCTGCTTGTATTCTCCTTTTGACTGTTATTGTATTCTCCTTCACAAATAGGCTTGATTACACCTCTCTTGTAAATCTTTGTAGTATCTGGTCCTGTACATATAGGTTTTCTGTCAGGTTAATTTTTTACATCCCACCAGGTTGGTTTTGGTTAGTACCTCTCACAACCTCATAAGAATTGTTTATAGTATCTACGTTTCGATGAAGATGATATTGGTTTATATATTAAGCTCTGCCAAGTGCTACTGTGTATTGTCTTTCCTGTTTTGATTTTTGATCATGTGAAGTTGTGATACTGATAAATTGCGAAGAATTCTACATATGTCAAATGTCATGTGCTGCTACATGTCACCACCTATTTTTATAATTGGGTTGACAATGATGTTTTTTAAAATTCTGATTTTTAATTTCAATTTTGGCACTATTTAAAATTTAAGGTACAGAAACCAGGCTTTCCAATTTCTGTTTCGAACAAAATAAAAAAAAAAAAAATCTTAGGTACAATAATTAGACCCTTCGATTTTAGTTTCTTTTATAATTTTAAAAAATATAAAAATTAATTTAATTATTTTATTAGTTTTTATAGTTATAGTTTTATTAATTTTTTAATTAGGTTTTTATTTTTTTTAATTGAGTCTTTATATTGTTTGTAATTTTGTAATTAGGTCTTATTTGTATCAAAAATGTTAAAATTAATAGAATATTTTTTTCAAAGTATATGTGATTAAAGATTTATTTAGATTTTTAAGTATGAATATTTTCAATTTGTTTGAAGAAATATTCAGTTAATTTTAATATTTTTTATACTAAAAAAAATTTAATTATAAAACTAAAAAAAATGTAGAGATCTAATTAAAAGAAACAAAGCATAAGTAACTGACTAAAAATTTAGTGAAATTACATGGATTAATAGAGGAATTAAACCACAAAATTAACCATTGTCTGTTGCTTTTATTTTCTTTTTTGGGTTTGACTTCCCTGCTGTGGGTCTACCTTCTCTTTTTCACTCAACCTAACCTGCCAAGTTTGGATTGAGCTCTTGGATCGAGAACATTTTTTACTTAAATTGGGCCCATTGGATCGAGAACATTTTTTTACTTAAATTGGGCCCATTAAGATGTTTCCCGGGTGTATGATAGGGTACTAGTTTTTGGGTGAGCGTGGTCCAATGTTTTTAGTCCATAGTTTTCTTTTTGGTATTGAGTCTAT
Source organism: Arachis hypogaea (assembly GCF_003086295.3). Classification (NCBI taxonomy): domain Eukaryota; kingdom Viridiplantae; phylum Streptophyta; class Magnoliopsida; order Fabales; family Fabaceae; genus Arachis; species Arachis hypogaea. The sequence continues at coordinate 9,912,186 of NC_092055.1, forward strand.
ACATAATTTCTAACAAAACATGACCATTCTACGAGCATGCTTGCTTCATAAATTTTAATCTGTAGTGCATTGTTATATTGTTGAAATTACTCTCTTGTACAAAACTTTGATTAATGAAATTTAGCTTCTTCGCAAACAAAACTTTTCATTAATGAAATTCAACTTTTTCGATTATGTGAAAAAGAAGAATTAAAATTTGAAATGGTTTATATTTATATGGAATTAGGGATTAACAACATATTCAAGCATTCCTTTTTATAGTACATTTTGTACACAATCATAAACTTGTTTTCAGTAACAACGATGATGTTGGTATAGTTGTTAACGCAAACTATAACCTCAAGAATTTGGGTTCTGTTAGAAAAAGAAATTAGACTATTTTTTTGTGCTAGAGAAAAAAACGAAAAAAGGGGAAGAATCAAAGAACAAATATAATGTAATGAATTAATGATGCTCTGATTAAAAACATTCAAATAATAATTTAAATTTAAAGGTGGTCAACAACACCATGATTATAGCTAATTTCAAAGAGTACAGTTGTAGATCCCATAGCATATTTCAAAATGAAGCGTGTACAAAATGCTTTATTACTGCCTTTCCTTTTTTCCTTTACACGTATTTGGCCTCAGATCTGCCACCAGGTTTTAATTCCTTTTATGTAGTGTACATTTTCGCCAAATAAAATAGAATCTTCCGTAGCAATTAGTACTTGTTAAAATTACTTTAAATAGAAATTTTTGAAACTCTTTATATATATATTTTGAAAAACTTAATTGTAAGTATTTTTAACATGAATTTTCTATTTTAGTTAAAATATTTTATAGTTGAATCCATTTGAGTATCCAGAAGTTTCCATAGTTTTACTGGCGCATGCAAAAGCGGAAAACGCCAAATGAACAAAAAGGAGGGTTTTGGGGGAATAAAGAAAGTCAAAAAAAGTTTACAACTTTTTCATTGGAAGGAATCATGGAGAAGTGGTGGTGCACACTTCACAGGCAACTGTGCATATAATTAAAATAATACAAAAAAAATAAAAATAAAAAGTATTTTGTTATGGTTACTTAAGAACCTTGGTTTCTCCGTCTTTGTTGGAGAAAACATGTAACCAACTTTACCTACTCATTTTTAATAATAGTAAGTACGGTCCTAACTTCCAACCAGTGACTGTTTTATTCAGTTTCCCATTCCTAATTATTTTGATTTTTCATATTTCTATTTGTTTTTGTTCTCTCTTTCTTCAATGGCAGCTCCTCCTCCTTCTTCTTCTTCCAATTGCTGTGTTGAGCCTGCCACGTCACCGGTACTATTCTCTTTTCTTGCACATGTCTATTAGTTTTGTTGTTGTACTTGTGAATCAGCTAATCATTGTTCAGTGAATCTGATGTAGCAGATCTTTGGCGGTGCTCGCAAAACAGGGAAAATTTTTGAGCAGCCACATTTGAGAATTTTGCCAGCTTTAAGGTTAGTGATCATTAACTAACCTCTGTTTTTACCTATGTTAGATTTGCTTACTTTATTTTCTAGTCTTGTGAAAATTTTCATGTTATATAGTATGACAAATAATTACTTGAAGAACATGTTAGGAAATGAAGGACTCATTTAGGATCATTCGGTTGAGCATTTTTTATTGTTTGGATTTCTAGTTTTCTTCTAAACCAAAAAGGAAAAAGAATTTACATCCAAGTTTTATCATAGAAGTATTTAGGTCTTGATTGATTCAAAGGAAAAAAAAAGTATGGATATGGTTATGCGGTTTGACTCTCCCCTGAACATTGAACATACAAGTATTCTAATCTCTGGCCATTTCATTTTGGTTACTTGAATATTTCAATCTTTTCTTGTTTCATAAATTATCTAACCACACTATTCTATAGGCTGATATTTGATCATTGGCAATCGCAGTCATGGTAGCTAAATCTATACTAGTATTCTAATCTCTGGCCATTTCATTTTGGTTGGTTGAATATTTCAATCTTTTCTTGTTTCATAACTTATCTAATCACACTATTCTATAGGCTGATATTTGATATTTGGGAATCACAGTTATGGTAGTTAAATCTATACTAGACTGATTTGCTGTGTTTTTGTAGCTACTTATTTGAACTAAGAACAACATACTTACTAAGTCAATGTTATTGTCATGAAAGCCAATGAAACTTTGTTTTGTCTTCCTTTTTTCCATGTGATTTCATACGTCTTGCTCTAATGTTTGCAGGAGAAGTCAAGGTTTTGCTTTAAAGGCTTCTATGGGGTCTCCAGGATTTACACAACAACTTAATAAAAGCAAGCTAGAGACCTTATCTAAAGCTGAAGACAGATGTGATATATTTGATATTCTGAAAAATAGATTTTTAAGTTTTAAGAGTAAATATATGTAAGTATCAGAAAAAGGCCACACTCTAACTCAGTCATGTTCGTTTCTGATGCCTAACAAAAGGAAGAAACTTACTTAATGTTGATTTCTGTTTTCTGTCAGTGAAAATGTTGAACAGTTTGAAAATCTTGCTAAGGCTCAAGCACCAAAGGTAATTGTTCTTCCCTTGTCTATCTTTCATTTTGCCGAGTTTGTTTCTTATTCCTTTTACAGCATTTCTCTCCTCTCCCAACACTAAAGCCTTAGCTAAACATAAGTATTCTTGACTAACAATTTCCGGAACAGTTCATGGTTATTGCCTGTGCAGATTCCAGGGTTTGCCCCTCGAATATTTTGGGATTTCAACCAGGAGAAGCATTCGTGATTCGCAATGTTGCTAATTTGGTTCCCACCTTTGAGGTATCTACTATCACACTCTGTTCAATATATTTGGGTGTGTTCATTTACCATTTTGTTATAGACTTATAGTTGAAAGAATGAAAAGAGATAACATACTTGCCTCTCTAATTCCTTTTCCCTTGTGCAGAGTGGACCCTCAGAAGTAAATGCTGCATTAGAGTTTGCTGTAAACACTCTTCAAGTAAGCATCATTTTGTTCCCTACTCTAGGAATTCCTAATCTTATTCACTTTTTAGTTTGGGCAAGTATTCATGTATCTAAAGTTGAAAATCATTTTGATTAAAATAATGGTTGATCTTGATCTTATGATAATTGCAACTTTTATTGGAAAGATTAAGAGTTGAGCAGAATAATTTTCATTATTGCAGGTTGAAAACATCTTAGTCATTGGCCACAGCTGCTGTGGAGGTATACGAGCTCTTATGAGTATGGAAGACGATGCCAATGGAAGGTTGGATTGCTTGATTTTAGTTGTTGGCTCTCATATATTACTTCTTTTGATTAAAATGTACTATACATTACTAAGTTCAACATTCTTTATTTTTCTATTAGCTTTATACACAATTGGGTTATTGTTGGGAAGAATGCAAGAAAGAAAACTGAGGCTGCAGCTTCCACCCTCAGCTTTGATGACAAGTGCAGGCATTGTGAAAAGGTGATATTTTTTGTTGTCCCATTTGGCTGTTGAGATTTCAAAATGTTGAATAATTTGAATGGTTCTAAAATAGTATGTTGCACTGAGAAGGGAGTGCCTATTGTATTTAGAGAAAAATAATCTTGAGGCCTTATCTGTAACTTTCTTAATATGATTTTGAATATACAAGTTTTGATGTATTCTTTTGTCTTTCGAATTTAAATGGAAAATTGGGGGTATTGGGGAGTTGCTAACTTGGAGGCATGTCATGAAATGAGACACCTATCAGATTTTATCTCCATGAAAATGAAACTGCATTTCACAACACAGAATGAGTGTTTCTATTTATAATTTTATATTGTCTTCTTGCTTTTCAAATTGAATGTGTCCAATACTGTCCTTTCATGTTTCATTTGATCCCAATTACATATAGGATTGATGAAATGTTAAATCTATTTACAAATTGATTATATTGAGTGACTTCAAATTTTAATGTTTTAAGTGATTTTTGTACAGGAATCAATTAATCACTCCTTAGTGAACCTACTAACTTATCCATGGATAGAAGAAAAGGTGGCCAATGGAAAACTTTATGTTCATGGTGGCTATTATGACTTCATTAAATGTTCATTTGAGAAATGGACATTGGATTACCAGGGAACCAAACTGGAGGAAGATGGCAGAATTGCTGCTAAACACAAAGTATTGTGGTGCTGAGATTTTACACCTATTTTCCCTGTGGAATGTATTCTTATTTATTGTCTTGAGTTTGTATTATTAGCAATTTAAAAGCATAGGCTATGCATTTGATTACAATTCATAAAATATTGTATTTTAAGTAGTTAGAACTTATAAGAGACCCATGGACCATTGCAAATCACGTGAAAGTTTATCTGTGCATTCTAAATAAAGTCATTATCAGCCTTGGCCATGTGAAGCAGTGATGGAATTTTTCTTATTCACACATTGCTGTCTGTTGAAGCTAAATTCCTAAGAAGTTATATGCTTATATTTGTTGTTAAAAAAAAAATGTGCAATGTTATTTAAAAATACCTCATCCACATGATGGTGGATGGCAGTATGTGGCTATAGTTTTTATGTAAAAGTTACTTACAAAAAATAACATTTCTCCTTTCATGGTTCCATTCTTCCAAGTATTCAAATAATTTAATATGACATTCAAGTTGCAATAAGCAGATGAACAGGAATGACATTTATATGAACTACTACTACACCTTGATTATTGGTTTCACCAATTATGAATGAAATTCCATAAAATATATACGTAGTTGATGAACATAATCCTCAGTATGCCAGAGAAAAAGCTAATAGGCTGATTTACAAGTGGCTCTACAAAGGTTTAAAATGTCTATCAAGATAACTTTTTTCATAAACCACATATTGTTTTACACTTGTCCCCATAACAGGACAACTAGCCTTACCATGTTCATGTGGTTTGTTCCATACCAGACGGATTCTGTGGATTTGGGCCTTAAACAAGACAATATTTCATCTCATCACCAATAGTAAAAACAAAAACCAGTGTCAGACAGCTAAGAGCTCTACTGGAATTGTTTTGTTGAATGATTTTATCATATAATGATTGCATTAATCAATTATTGATATCCTGCAATAACCAAATACTAGAACCCTTGGAAAATATTAGTAGGAATTTGCTACATCTAGCATCAGAAGAAGCCATGCACAAGGAAAATTAGTCCTAGAATCACTGCAAGTTGAATTTTCCAGCAGATTCAGCATCTCATTAGACTTATGTTGAATCATAATTGATATATACTATATCCATTCTACAATATTAGTCCTTTAAGATCGTGCATTAAAATTAAGAAAGTGCTTAAATGTTTTAAATTTTCTAAAACAATAGATATAAATGACTGAAATAACTACAACAACAAAACTTTAACCTATGCAGAACAGATTACATAATTCAAACGATGATATTGAATCCTATTATGTATCATGTCTACAGTGAGACTGTTTACATATAGATTTCTTTTGACCATTTCATATATGGTTTTCTTAGGTCTTTTTCTATCTTTTGTCTTTTGCCTACCTTCCTAACTGGATGCTTTCTTGTTCTTTTTTTTTACATTTTCAAACTATCTGAGACGAGATTCTACCATCTTTTCAAAAATAGGCGCTACTTCTCTCTTACGACTGTTAATCCATCTCTTATATCTCCACCTGAAATATCTAGTGCTAAGAAAAAATTCCCTTATGACATATATCATTATCATTATTAAGCAGCTGAATTAGTGACAGTAGCAACTTATCCTGAGTAGCAAGCTGTCCACATGGGTCACAAGTTTCACAACCTGTCTATATAAAGGCCATGCTATAACATCCCAATTCACAAAAACATTACTGCTACAAAAGCATATATTCCATAACAACCATTTGAATAGACTAGAAACATGGCTTCTTTCACTTTCTCATCACTCCTTCTACCAATTCTGCTCCTTTCTTTCTCACTAATGATCACTGACATTGCAGAGGCACGTAATGCTCCCAAAGTGCATGGCACTAAGAAACTCGAGCTGCCGCCTCTGCCGGAGCTGCCGCCTCTGCCGGTGGTGCCATCACTGCTGCCTCCGCTCCCAAAGCTTGATGTGCCAGTTTCAGGTGTGCCAATTCCGGAACTGCCAATTCCACCTGTGCCTGCTGTTCTTCTTCCTTCACTGCCTAGTCTCCCTTCACTGCCTGTGCCTATTCCTGCAATTCCTAAGGCCATTCCAACCACTACTCCATGAAAGAACTAAAACTTGTATTCTTTGCTCTTGAACTTGTAACTTAGTGGTTAAGTTTCCTGCATCTAAATTTGGGTTCTGCTTTCTACTCTTCCACTGCATGTACTGTTAGGATTTGGTTGAATTAGTCCCACATTGCTTAGGATAGCAAATGGAGTGGGTGGCCTAGGCTATAAATATGAGGCTAAGTTCTCCATTTGTTTTTGCACCAGTCAGAAACACTTTAAGCTTGTATCTGATTTTTCTTTTCCTCTGTACTCTTTGATTAGAGAGTGTTGTGAGGTGTAGTTAGATATTTGCTTTGAAAGAGTGTGGGTGTACTGGGGTGCCGGTGAGAGAAAGAAGTCTATGTGTTGTAACAATTTTCACATAGTGATATTCTCTGGTTGTCATTTGACAACGGCCGTGGTTTTTTCTCCGGTAATTGGAGTTTCCACGTTAAATTCTTGTGTTGTGATTGTGTCTATTTTATTTCTCTGTCAAAGGTGTTTTCTCAAGGGGGAATTGTGTCTTATTCCCAACAAGTGGTATCAGAGCTTCGGTTCGGTGGGATTTATTCTTAGTATGCTCTGTGGTTGCAGCCTAGTCTGATCTTCCACATCAAAAAAAGAATTTTGTCCTGTGGCTTGAGGTTGATCTTTGGTTGCTGTTGTTGTTGCTGGAAGGCAGTGTGACTCTGTGAGAGTGCAGTTTGGAAAAGGTTCTGGCTAAGGAAAGACTTGGTATTTAAGTGTGTCCATTGTGACCCACCTCTCTTTCCTGGGGACCCTTCCTAGTGCACGGTCTACAGTTGAGTTATAATATTCCAGTATACGGTTGCAACAATGTCTGGATATTCAAGTGCTGTGAAGCTTGAAATAGAGAAATTTGATGGAAGAATCAATTTTGGCTTGTGGCAAGTACAAGTCAAGGATGTGTTGATACAATCAGGTTTGCACAAGGCGTTGAAGGAGAAGATCTCTGGTTGCTCTCTCTATGAGAGAAGATGATGTTCTCTAGAAGACAAGAAGTATCCTCATGGTATTACCGCACTGCCATGGATAAGGATGAGTTGTGGCAATCAGGTCCACAATTGCACACGGGCATTGGTTGGCGTTGAGATGCAAGGTGTGTGGCGGAGTTAGGTCGATGGCTGAAGAACTTCCAGGAAAAGCCAATTTGGAAGTTGCACCATGAATTTTCAGCAAGGTTTCGATCTGTACCAAGGCGAAATGCTTGGAGTGGTCTAATTCCAAGTGAGTATACTTTCATGGTGGAGTATGATAGTTCTCTGAACTATGATTGTCGGTATAGACAATGGCAGCAAAGAATTGTCGGTGTTGACAATGGAAGCTGAAGATGTGTGACTATTTCAATCAAGGTGGAGATTGTTAGGATTTGGTTGAATTAGTCCCACATTGCTTAGGATAGCAAATGGAGTGGGTGGCCTAGGCTATAAATATGAGGCTAAGTTCTCCATTTGTTTTTGCACCAGTCAGAAACACTTTAAGCTTGTATCTGATTTTTCTTTTCCTCTGTACTCTTTGATTAGAGAGTGTTGTGAGGTGTAGTTAGATATTTGCTTTGAAAGAGTGTGGGTGTACTGGGGTGCCGGTGAGAGAAAGAAGTCTATGTGTTGTAACAATTTTCACATAGTGATATTCTCTGGTTGTCATTTGACAACGGCCGTGGTTTTTTCTCCGGTAATTGGAGTTTCCACGTTAAATTCTTGTGTTGTGATTGTGTCTATTTTATTTCTCTGTCAAAGGTGTTTTCTCAAGGGGGAATTGTGTCTTATTCCCAACATGTACTATCTATGTATTGTTTATAATATTGTTTGTGTGTAACTCTACGTGCCTCTCTTGTGGATTCCTTTTGTAACTGTGTGTGTCCTTAAATAACAAGTTATCTTCATTTTTTAGCATGTTATTGAATTCTTAGATACTACATGGTATTGTTTACTTTACTCCATATCTATATCCTCATCCATTGTTACTCAAGTTTAAAGTACCAATAAACCAAACCCAACTTAGTAGTTTATTACCTTTTTATATAGTTGGATGATGAATATTTTATATCTCAAAAAAAATTAGGAAGCCAATTTGCATGAGTGAATATTATAAGTTTCGTTAAATTTATTAATTCAACAATTATTTCAAGGCATGAAATCTTTTGTGACATATATAAACAAGACAATTCAAATTATTTAACTTGGTTTTTAAATTGTTCTTACCTTAGGGACCAAAATCGTACGGAACTGGCGGCGAAAGCAGAGACAGAAGTGGATCGTGGACAACTTCTTTTTCTTCTTTCCTTCCCCCTTCCTATTCTTCTCTTTTCCTTTTGTAGGAGCAAAAACACTCTTTTTCTTATTATTTTTTTTATTTTATAATTTTTTTTGTTATAGGTAATTAGATTCAAAATTTTAAGATTTAAGTAAAAAGGACAATTTTAAAACTTGGTTTTAAAGCTTAGGGAGGATTTTGTATGCAATAAAAGGTTGGGCATGAAAAAATTTTTGACCTATACCTACTTTAACCCTTTAGAAATCAAGAGCCACATATATTTTTGAGTAAAGTATCGTTTTTGTCTCCAACGTTTGGGGTAAGTCCTATTTGTGTCCCTAACGTTTAAATCGTCCTACTTGTATCCTTAACGTTTATAAAAGTGATTCAATGTTATCCTACTATCAATTATACTAATAAATTAGATTATATTTTTCAATGATTCTCAATTAGATCTCACTTGGATGTATTCGATTTTAATATTATACCCACTATTTGTATTTAGATTCAATTATGTCCATAGAAAAGTGAATTATGTAAATGTTGTAGGAATTAGTTTCAACATTTGATGAGCTACTTTTTGGAGTAGATCATTGATTCTATCCCAGACATTTATATTCTAACTTCAAGAAGAGATTTTTAAAACTCAAACTATAGCGCTCATGATGTGTAATTGACGGCAGGATAACATTGAATCACTTTTAAAAACGTTAGGGATACAAATAGGACGATTTAAACGTTAGAGACACAAATAGATTTACCCCAAACGTTAGGACAAAAACAATAATTTACTCTATATTTTTTGTACTAGTTGGCCATAAAGGGACAAAACTTACCTTATCTAGTTCTAGTGGTTACATAGAGCACCCTCTCTCTCAGTAAATTCGTCTCCAAATATGACATTATACCTCGTATGGAGTTTGATGGTTCAATTATTTGAGTAATCGGCCTTTGCTGAGATATTACAGAAGCAATACATTTCGTGTACAAGGTATATAATGCCTTGTCAACTTATCAAGATTCAACTATAACCCCACAAAATCATGATGCAAATCACTTCAATGTATACATTTTCTTTTATGTATCTTTATTTTTTTAAAAATATACAAAATAAAAATAATAAAAATACCAGGCCTCTACAAGTTGTTACTACTTGCTGCTAATAGGAAGAAAACATTAGTTCTGGACTAGAAATTAATTATAAATTCATAGTCATTTTAACACCAAAGTCGTTGTAGTATAGTGGTGAGTATTCCCGCCTGTCACGCGGGTGACCCGGGTTCGATCCCCGGCAACGGCGTTCCATGTATTTTTTTTTGCAGCAAAAAGAGGTTGGTTGTCCTAATTTAGAATTTGCAACGCTACACTATCCAAGTCCAAGGAAGGTTAACTAACAAAACCAAATCTCTAAACATGTTTCCCACAAATTAATTAAAAAGCCTTATCTATAAAAAGGTCCCAATTGATGATAATAATATCTATCAAAACCAAATTGAAAGCTTGTTAAATTTTGCATCCAATTAAAGGATCTGCAATAATGGGCTCTTACCAGAGTTGGTTCATGATGGCAATTTTGGTTGCTATTGTTTCATTCTCAGGCATGAAGAGTGGCGTAGGAGCACGGCATCTTATGCAAGCAACAAGTGTGCCTACACTTCCAAAGCCAATAACATTGCCACCATTTCCACCATTGCCACAGCTTCCACTTCCAAAGCCAACACTGCCCAACATTCCTTCTTTCCCAATCCCAACGACTATTCCAATCACTTTCCCCTTCTTCTCCCCACCACCTTCTACCACCACCCCTTGAAAGTTGAAAATATGAATATGATGATTATTATAAGGGCTATATTATATATACCTTCTCATGTTCTTATTAGTTGCATTGTTCACTACTTAATGAGTTATTGTACTCGTCATTTTATGTCATTTTTACCTTTCACTTTATTTGTTTAATTTTCTTGAGTCTTTTCTGTTGTATGCACATATGGATTATTGTATTTGGAGACCTATTGTTTAGAATATATCATCCTTTATAATAAATATTATTCATCTTGTGTTTAACACTCTTTTTTTTTTTTTTCAAAGTTAGATGTGAAACTTGAATCCACGACTACTAAATGAATATAGAGAGACAGTATCATTTGGGTTATAACTCGTTAGCGTGTTTAATACATTATTTTGCAAATTATATATAACAAACTAATAAAATCTTACACTTAAAAATTAAATTTTAAAAATATTATATTATATTTACACCAAAATAAATTATTATGAAACAAAAAAAAGTATTATATAACATAAAAATATTAATTAAAATATAAAAACATAACATCTATTATTAATTTCACTGAACATATATATATATATATATATTATCAAGAAACATATTTTAGGGATAAAAAACGTTATTAAGCCATGGGAGGAAACAATTTACGCAATTCAGCCAAAATGAATTCTGATACACCATTCCACCAAATATGACTTTTATATAATTCGAATCAATAAAATTCAAATTATATTTACACGTAATTCGAATTGAATCACATCGAATTACTCCCAAGCAATATTCGAACGTAGTTCGAATCAAATTGTATCGAATTTTGCATGCATAGTTCGAGTTATATTAACTCGAATTACTTGGAGCACGTGGCCTAAGGTAGTTCGAATCAAATTGATTCGAATTACTCACATTTCGAATCAAATGGCTAATTACACATTGTATAATAAAATACCAGAAAAAATACTATATAATATAAAAAATATATACTAAAAGAAGTATAAAATAAGATTATAGTAAATTAACTCTAGTATAAAATTATTAAATATAAATTAATTTTAACTCCTATTAGTACATTGAATTAAAAATAACATATAAAAATGTACTTGTATTTATTAAATTTTAATAACATATAAAAATTAATGACTTTTTAAATATTTTTTTATAATAGGAGTACATTTTTATATACTTTAAATACTTTGTATAAAAATGTACTTGTATTTATCATACAAAAATAAAGTGTTGTGCCAATATAATAACATTATAACATTTTAAATCAATTTTTTTCTAGGATTTTATATTAAAAGCAGCACATGAAAAAGCATTATTGGTATTTTAAAGCTAATTTAATTAAAAAAGATAGAACTGTATTTTTTAGGATTTTATGTACATAATTAGGCTAATTTTTTTTAATATTGATCAAAGATGTGTGTTACACTATATTATTTGGTTTCAAGTAAGTTTTACTCTACTATATGTTTTTTTTACTTTTCAAAAGACACAAATCTAAAAAATTTTATAAATTAATTTAAAAGAAAATATCATTGACGTTTTATAAAATTTTATAATTCAAAAGACACAAATCTACAAAATTTTATAAAACGTCAATGATATTTTTTTAAAAATTAATTTATAAAATTTTTTAGATTTGTATCTTTTGAAAAGTAAAAAAAAAAATATAGTAGAGTAAAACTTACTTGAAACCAAATAATATAGTGTAACACACATCTTTGATCAATATTAAAAAAAATTAGCCTAATTATGTACATAAAATCCTAAAAAATACAGTTCTATCTTTCTTAATTAAGTTAGCTTTAAAATACCAATAATACTTTTTCATGTGCTGCTTTTAATCTAAAATCCTAGAAAAAAAATTAATTTAAAATGTTATAATGTTATTATATTGGCACAACACTTTATTTTTGTATGATAAATACAAGTACATTTTTATACAAAGTATTTAAAGTATATAAAAATGTACTCCTATTATAAAAAAAATATTTAAAAAATCATTAATTTTTATATGTTATTAAAATTTAATAAATACAAGTACATTTTTATATGTTATTTTTAATTCAATGTACTAATAGGAGTTAAAATTAATTTATATTTAATAATTTTATTAAATATACCTTGTATTCATGTTGGATTTATGCATCCCTGATAAACAGCATGAATATGGTGAAAAGGTTAAAATCATAAAATGTTTACACCCTTCTTTTAACACCGTAAGTAATTACAATTAACTCTTAATATGGTGGATGAATTGATATCGATTTATTTATATATATATAAAACTTTATTGTATAATAAAATTTCGATGATATTTTAAAATACTCATTGAAAAAACAAATTGAAAAGGATAAATAATTACATTTAAATTTGAGATACTCAATTACTCCGAGAGTTATCGATTTGGATTTGATTATTATATAATTAAATAAATCTTGAGAAGTAATAAAAAAGTTAACTTAAAAGCAGTCAATCTTAATTTTGGATATAAGAATTTTTATTGACCAATTATTTTTTATTGATTTTTGTTGTCCCCCTAACAAAATCGTTTACAATTTATTTTCAATAATGAGAACATGAAAATAATTAATCAAATTGGAGCGGCTTACTTTAAAAAACTAAGTTTATTAGTATCAAGTTATTTTACTATAATAGTTATTTTACTATTTATCATAAGAAAATTTTCCAACTACTTCAAAGTACAAACCCTGCATCAACATATTTCTGTAGGAAATAAAAAAATTAATATAAAATGCCTTTTTTGTTGGTCAAATTGAGCTAACTTTGAAAGTGATGAAACGCTATATGCTGAACTCCATTAGATCAACCAACTTTACTAACACACAACAAACAATGTAATATTCTTGTAAATTAGGCAAGAAATAACAAAACTAGTGTTGGCCATTCTACTCCTACATTTGAATATTTGTGTTCATAAATTATAATCAGTTTACACAAGTTACAATAACCAAACAAGAAACAACCATTCCACCTCATCAGTAGTCTAAGATAAATAAAAATGATTTATTCAAATCAAAACAGGAAGGTGAACTAACAAGACCAAGAGTCTCTAGTTAGTTCTCCAAACTTTGAGTTGAGTAATTGAAATCACACACTCTAGCTAGTTCTATATAAGAACAAGCACCATATTTTGGCTTCTCATCCAACCTCAAAGCAAATCAATTTACCATATATTCTCTTCTCTTCTCTCATTTCATCAGCCATGGCATCATCAGCAAGAAGATCTTTGATGACAGCATTGCTTGTTGCTGTGATCACCATGTCAAGCATGAGCATGAGCCTAGCAGCTCGCAATCTTTTGCAAACAAGTGTTCCAAATTTGCCTGGAAACATTCCCAATCTGCCAAAACCAACAGCATTGCCACCATTGCCTACAATTCCAACATTGCCTTCAATTCAGGGCAATAATGTTCCACCATTGCCAACTATTCCAACTCTTCCACAACCATCAACTACCCTGCCTCCACTTCCAAGCATAAGCATCCCTAAGATCCCAACCGTCCCACAGATGAACCTTCCCCCATTGCCGGCCACTTCACTTCCAAACTTTCCCTCAATCCCAACAACTATGCCCTCCATTCCTTTCTTCTCCCCTCCACCTTCACCCTCTGGCAATTAAAAGCTTTCTCTTGGTGGTTTATTATGCATGCAATGGATATTATGTTAGCTTGATTTCATATACGTTCGCTTGTGTGTGTGAGAGAGTTTTATGATTGATGTTATCATTATTTCTTCTTTGTAGTTTGGTGTGAGAACATTGTACTATTTATTTTCCAGTTCATGAATTTATTGGTATTGCTTGTACCTTTTTCATACATTATTTATAGATTGTGACTTATTATACTATTATGATGTCTTCTCCTTTTAAACTTCAGTGCTGTTTGTAATTTATTATTGCGTCAATGACTTATTCATATAATCATATGTATTAGAATTTAGAGCCGTGACCCATCAAATGATAACAAAATAACTAATATTTTACCAAAAATTGAAGTGTACATTTCAAATGAAAACTATATATCACCATTAATCAGCAACAAAATTGACCAGTCAAAGTTGGAATTTATGGGATTCAAAAGGTGTCATGATAATTCGAGCTTAAATCTATGCTTTCAACTAATGAGAAAGGTACAGTCCATAGATGTTAAATCCAACGATTAATTCTTGAGAAGAAGACATGAATATCCACCACATATTAATCTCTTTAGCTACAATGCATTTTAGTACTCTAAACTGCTGATTCATCATTAAGGCCGTCTCTTTAGCTAGCCTAATTTTGGTCACTGACAGCCATTAAGGTAAATAAGCTAGAAGGGAAATATAACGAACCATGAGGTTGATCAAGAGGCATGAATCTTGTCACTTCTGCATCTATAGCAGACATATCGATGGCTCAATTAACACAGTCACCAACATTTGATGCCATTTAAAACCAATTTCGATTAGGTATAACTCTATGAACTAAGACCTTGACTAAACTGCAAATCCCCTTGACCTTTTCAAAATAATCCTTGACACTGTCCACCTTTTCATACTAATTTACTACAATCATACACTCCAGCAATGACCTGTTCCCATTTAGTTCTCTTAGATTTCTTCATTGGCATGTCACTTTTGAGGATTGGCAATGTCCAGGCAAGCGGGAAAATTTTGGCATCAACATTGCCTGACTTTGTAAACATTCCTGCCCTGGATTTTCTACCTTTTGCCCCCCCCCCCCCCCCCACCACCACCACCAAGAAACAGAGTGGCCAGAGTAAAGGTTGCCTCGAATTACCACACTTCCTTCAGAATAATCCAGCACCTGTATGCTCCACAGCAAAGAATGTAGCATAATATAGGCTGCATAGCAAATATATGCAGTAAAATAAAGGTTAAACTCCAAGTCTTCTAACTATGTTTATTTGCCCCCATGCCCATTAATGGCCTTCTTAGGTAGTGTATCATACTATCATATGATTCCCTCTTTTATAGAGCATGTGTCTCATATGTATGGAAAACTCTATTACTATTGAGTAGTTTATGTTTATACTCTGCTGTTACAAGCTTCAGACTTGGGGGGACTATGGTAAACAAATTCAGTCAATCAATAATTCAGACTCTTAGTTATCTAAACAACTCCATAGTTAATAAGCACTTTACGCTGGCATATTCATCGGTTAATCAGACAACAACTACCATTCCATGCACTATAGACCAAGAATGATGGAGCAATTTCTCGACCAGTAAACAGAGGGACACAATAAGATTCAAGCATGCTTTTAAATATTGAAAAATGTAATTGGCATAAGCCACAAAATTCTGGTTTCACCAATATTAAGTCATATAAGCTGACCTTACAGAACCAAATCAATCAAAACCTTTTGTCTCAAACACATCAGAAAATTCAAAGTATTCTAGCTAGCTTCATATTTGGGGTCGGCCACGACCAAGTGATATGCTATAACCAAAGCAAAAATGAAAATGCCAAGAAAGTTGGCAAGGAATCCCAAGACTTCATCATCAATCATCTCTAACTTCGTCTTCCTGAGGTACACAAGTAACATTAAAAGGAGATAAGCACATCATCAAATACAGATGATTAACACAATCTCAAATATCATTATTGAATTAAATCCACAAACAAATATAATTCCCCATTGGCCAAGAAACTAAACACCAAAAGTGATAAAATTAACATAATTGAACTCTCTGTAAATATGATTCAAACAGCTTACAACTCCATTTAACTATGATATACAAGTCATAACACTAACAAGTTTGCCCCAATATTCCAACACTACCAAATTCAAATCTCAAAAACCTTGCCTCACTATTATAGCTATCACCTACCCATGACACCATTTTCACATTCACATTGCTTTTAAATATACAATCCAATGCATCAGCTAAATTTTTAATCATGTATGAAAATAAATATGGGTCGTTGGATGTTAAATCCAAACAGAGCATTCAAAGCGTAAGGCGACTGAAACTAAACAGAAGGGGGAAAAATAAACATAAAAATAAAAAGATTTCAAAATCACATATCGTTGACAATCACAACGAACCAAAATGAAATCTCGTTCCTGCGA
Organism: Arachis hypogaea; assembly: GCF_003086295.3. NCBI lineage: Eukaryota > Viridiplantae > Streptophyta > Magnoliopsida > Fabales > Fabaceae > Arachis > Arachis hypogaea. Next base: position 9,928,512 of record NC_092055.1, read on the forward strand.
TGCTTTTTCTAAAGGGGAAAAATCAGCACTTCAATTGAGGGATAAACGACGAAAAATTCAATACCGAAACACAGGAATAACGAAATTAAAATAGAAAAGATGAGAATTTTGACCTTCTTGTGACGGTGAAGCAGTGCAGTTGAGATGCTTTGTTTTGTAAATTTAGGATCGGAGTTTGGTAGGAAACAATTAAAAACAAGGCGAGTTGTTAAACGCCGTCGTTTTCATTTCAAGACGTTACGATTAAAAACAAAAATCTGTGGCTGCTGGGATTCGAGCCCAGGTCTCCACGGCCACAACGTGGAATTCTTACCACTAAACTACAGCCACTTTGTGTGACGTTTTTCAATAATTAAAAGTATAATCTTATTTTATTTAGTATTTACTGCTCTCTCATATCTGATTTTTTTATTTTATTACTGAAGTGCAAACATTGTAGAAACTAGAAACGACATTCAAGGATAAGATAGAGAGTGGTGACTGTGATTGGAGTGGGACACCAATGTTTTGTTTTGGTTCAATAATTGGAGCATAATAAATCATTTTGGCCAAGGGTCTTAAACTAATCATAATTATATATGTACGTGTCACTTTGTCTGCATGTATTATCTTATTTTATTATATTTCACGTAAGGACTTATTTCTTTTCCTCTCTCAGTTTGTTGTCCTTATCCAGTATTAAGTAACATTCTAGTTTAGTTTCTTTTCCAAATTAGCTCCTTTGTTTTTCTCTAGAAAAACTTTATCATGATTGAGTAGAGAGACAATCTAAACTGATCCAAAGTGATTCTCTTTTCAGCTATTGTGGCTTGATGATGACCTTTTGAAGTCTTTATGATTTTCTAGCTTACAAGGGGGATTTGGATTTTTCACCTGCTGTGATTCTTTTCAGGTATTTTGTCTTAACAAAATAGTTCATTACTAATTCATTGCTCATTATACTGCATTTTCTTGTATGTTTGGGTCCTAGAATTTGATATAGTGCTGACTAACATATTGTCTGAGTTTGTCATGTGATTAAAATTCTGAGTTCTTATTGATCCACTGTGTTTTTCCAAGTTTTGCAACTTTGGCTAGTTCTTGTAGTTATGGATTGTTATAGTGAGATAGATATCTCTTATCTTGTTTTTCAGGCTCTGTACCAGAACTATTTTCTTGCAACTTTGTGACAAGAAATGGGAAGTTGCAATGAGGGAAAAATAAGGTTCTGCATTGACAGAGGTGGCACCTTCACTGATATTTATGCTGAAATTCCTGGACAAGCCAATGGCAAAGTGCTAAAACTTCTCTCAGTTGATCCAGCCAACTATGATGATGCTCCGGTTGAAGGAATTAGGAGGATCCTTGAAGAATACACCGGGGAAAGAATTCCTCGAAACTTGAAAATTCCTACTGATAAGATAGAGTGGATTCGGATGGGGACAACTGTGGCAACAAATGCACTTTTAGAGAGAAAAGGAGAAAGAATTGCTCTGTGTGTGACTCGTGGCTTTCGCGACCTTCTTTACATTGGCAAGCAGACTCGTCCTAACATATTCGACCTTACTGTCACAAAACCATCAAATCTTTATGAGGAGGTGGTAGAGATAGATGAAAGAATTGAGCTGATCCATGAGAAGGAGGAAGAATACACAAAGCAGTCTTATTCTGCAAATTTAGTTAAGGGAATTTCAGGTGATCTTGTTAGAGTTGTGAATCAGCCTAAGGAAGAAGAACTGAAACCTTTGTTGAAAGGCTTGTTGGAGAAAGGGATAAACAGTTTGGCTGTTGTGTTTATGCATTCCTACACTTATCCTCAACATGAAGTGATTGTTGGTAAGCTGGCTGAGAGCCTCGGATTCAGACATGTTTCTTTGTCATCGGCTTTGAGTCCGATGGTTCGAGCAGTTCCTAGAGGCCTAACAGCTACTGTGGATGCTTATTTGAGTCCAGTCATTAAAGAGTACTTGTCAGGGTTCATAACTAAATTTGATGAGACTCATGGGAAGGTGAATGTTCTGTTTATGCAATCAGATGGAGGGCTAGCACCAGAAAATCGATTCTCTGGTCACAAAGCAGTTCTATCTGGCCCTGCGGGTGGCGTTGTTGGTTACTCCCAAACACTTTTTGGGATTGAAACAAGCAAGCCCTTGATTGGATTTGATATGGGAGGCACTTCTACTGATGTGAGCCGTTACGCTGGACAATATGAACAGGTTCTTGAAACTCAGATTGCTGGAGTTATAATACAAGCAACTCAACTTGACATAAACACTGTCGCTGCTGGTGGTGGATCTAAGTTGAAGTTTCAGTTTGGTACTTTTCGCGTAGGGCCAGAATCCGTTGGTGCTCAACCTGGTCCTGTTTGCTATAGGAAGGGTGGAGAATTGGCAGTTACAGATGCCAATTTGATCTTAGGATATATTATCCCTGATCATTTTCCTTGCATTTTTGGTCCAAAAGAGGATCAGCCTCTAGACATCAATACAACTAGAGAGGAATTTCGGAAGCTTGCCAAACAAGTAAATTCCTACAGAAGAAACCAGGATCCAGATGCAACAGACATGACTATTGAAGAGATTGCACAAGGATTTGTGGACGTTGCGAATGAAACAATGTGTCGTCCAATACGGCAATTGACTGAGATGAAAGGCCATGAGACAAGGAACCATGCTCTTGCTTGCTTCGGTGGTGCTGGACCCCAGCATGCTTGTGCCATTGCCAGGGCACTGGGCATGAATGAGATACTTATTCACAAGTTTTGTGGGATCTTAAGTGCATATGGAATGGGACTAGCTGATGTTGTTGAAGAGGTACAAGAGCCATATTCTGCTGTATATGGTTCTGATTCTCTCCTTGAAGTGTCCCAAAGAGAATCCTTGCTGATAAAAGAGGTAAAGCAGAAGTTGAAAGAACAAGGATTCAAGGAGGATAACATAGTGACACAAACATATTTGAATTTGAGGTACGAAGGGACAGACACCTCAATCATGGTTAAACAAGAATTTGAAGGTGGAAATGCAAGTGACTATGCTGCAGAATTTTCGAAGCAGTTCAGGCACGAGTATGGATTTGATCTACAGAACAGGAATATCCTCATCTCTGATGTTAGAGTCCGCGGGATAGGAGTTACTAACATATTGAAGCCACAGCCTCAGGCACCTGCTTCTGGAAATCCTGAAATTGAAGGTAATTACCCGGTTTACTTTGGAAGCTGGCATGATTCACCTCTCTACAAACTTGAAAATCTTGGCTATGGACATGTTATTCTAGGACCTGCAATCATCATGAATGGAAATAGTACAGTCATAGTAGAACCAAACTGCAGAGCTACAATTACCAAATATGGTAACATCAAAATTGAAATTGAAGCCCCTCTAAGCACTGCAAAAGTGGCAGAGAAAGCTGCAGATGTAGTTCAACTCTCAATTTTCAATCATAGATTCATGGGAATAGCTGAGCAGATGGGAAGAACACTGCAAAGAACTTCCATATCAACAAATATAAAGGAAAGATTGGATTTCTCTTGTGCCCTTTTTGGACCTGATGGAGGACTAGTTGCCAATGCTCCTCATATACCTGCACATCTCGGAGCTATGTCCACAACAGTTAGTTGGCATCTAAAGTACTGGGGCGAAAATTTGAATGAAGGAGACGTGTTGCTGACCAACCATCCCTGTGCTGGAGGTAGCCATCTCCCTGACATGACTGTGATCACACCTATTTTCCACAATGGGAAGCTTGTGTTCTTTGTGGCGAATAGAGGGCATCATGCAGAAATTGGGGGCATCACTCCTGGCAGCATGCCTCCTTTGTCAAAGTTTATATGGGAAGAAGGTGCTACAATCTTCGCATTCAAGCTTGTGGAAAAAGGAATTTTCCAAGAAGAAGGAATTGTTAAGCTACTCCAGTTCCCGTCGGCTGATGAAGCGCCATATAAGATCCCTGGAACTCGCAGGATTCAAGACAACTTATCCGATCTAAGAGCGCAGATAGCTGCAAACCAAAGAGGAATAAACCTTGTTGGCGAGCTTATTGAGCAGTATGGTCTTGAGACTGTTCAAGATTACATGAATTATGTAAGACTCAATGCAGAAGAGGCAGTGAGGGAAATGCTCAAGTCAATTGTCCCTAGAATTAAGTCTCAGACAGCCATACCTGGTGGTGAGAATAGTAATATTCTGACAGTTGAAGAAGAGGACTACATGGATGATGGTTCTGTTATTCATTTGAAACTTACCATTGATTCTGATAAAGGAGAAGCAGTTTTTGATTTTAGTGGAACAAGTGAGGAAGTTTATGGCAACTGGAATGCTCCAAAAGCTGTGGCAGCTGCAGCCGTAATATATAGCCTCCGCTGCTTGGTGGATGCCGATATTCCTCTCAACCAAGGTTGTCTAGCACCAGTGAAGATTCACATTCCACCAGGATCATTCCTCTCTCCGAGTGACAAGGCTGCAGTGGTTTCTGGCAATGTTCTAACATCACAGCGGCTAACTGATGTTATACTAACTGCATTTCAAGCATGTGCGTGTTCACAAGGCTGCATGAGTAACCTCACTTTTGGTGATGATACTTTTGGTTACTATGAAACAATTGGAGGCGGTGCCGGGGCTGGTCCAACATGGGATGGAACCAGTGGTGTTCATGTTCACATGACAAACTCTCAAATCACTGATGTGGAGATTCTTGAGCAAAGGTATGCTGTGATTGTGCACAAATTTGGAATAAGAGAGAATAGTGGTGGAGATGGATACCACAAAGGAGGTAATGGAATTGTTAGAGAAATAGAGTTCAAGTGTCCAGTTACATTGAGCATTCTCTCTGAGAGGCGTGTTCATGCACCAAGAGGATTGAAAGGTGGGAAAAATGGAGCTCGTGGGGCCAATTTTCTTATCAGGAAAGATAATAGAAAGATTTATATTGGTGGAAAGAACACAGTTCAAGCACAAGCAGGGGACATCATTCAGATTTTAACTCCTGGTGGTGGTGGATGGGGTTTTCCTAAGTGATTATTATTATTATTTACTTGCATTTTACTATGTTATTTTGTATGAATAAATATTTGTGTTGTGTTTTAAATACCTTGGTCTGGCACTCTGGTCTATACTATCAATAAATCTTGTCTAGCATGGATGATTGTTGATTTCTTAAGGAACGTTTTTTGCAAAAGTTAGAGGGAAACAAATCCTGAAGTTATATATGTTGAGGGGACCCCAAATACTAATTTAACTTATTTTTGAACCATACACAACTTCAAAGTTTTGCCCTATAAACCTGGAATCGTTTTGAATTCCTCTCTGGCTTGACAAGAACAAAATAAGTTCTTCTCAATTCCACTTTTTGGCCACCGGTGCAGTTTCTGCTGTCAACAAAATCTCAAAGTGAAAATGCTGGACATTGTTAAAAAAAATATATAAATAATTTCTAGTTCATCCTAATACTTTTTAAACGTTTTAGGAATGAAAATTTTGACATATATATCACTAGAGATCTGCATTGTATACTAGCATATTAATCAAATTAAAAAAAAAAATAATCTTCTTAGCCTTTCTGCTAAACCAAGGCAATTATATAATGGCATCACAAGCTTACTACAGCTCCATTGAACAGAACAACAAAAGAATCAAGGAAAACAAGCCTTTATTCTTTATTTATAGTACGATCACATCACAATGACAGAGTACAACATGCACCATTCTTGGCATTCCTTATTGACAAATTCCAAAATACAGAAAGAAACTAGAAAGAGGACAATCATCAAATCATAATATAACACTGGAGAGTGGTGACCATTCAGCGAAACACAAAAGACTATGCACCTTAATAACTAGGTTCTCCATTCAATTCAATTCAAATTCAACCCCACCATTGGTGAACTGCAACACCCTCATCTCTCAGCCTTCCATACAAGGCTAAGCACTCCCAATATGCTCTTCGTCTTCGACTACTCTTTCTCTTCCCCTTCTGCCACCACTCATTCTTACACTCCAAGAAGAGTTCATCCACCAAGCACACTGTCCTTTTCTTTATCATCTCCTCCACCACCTCTGCTTCTGCCTTCATCACAACATACTCTTCCTCCTTCACATGCTTAGACAACCAAGCAGAAGCATCATCAGCATTGATACTACGAGTCTCGAATTCTGTGTTCTTCTTGGGGTAGTTATGTTCAAACCATTGTATTACACCCTTGTTTTCCTCAGCCAAGCCTACTTCAATGAATAGTCTTCTACTATAGCCTTCAAGAGAATCACCCGACAAGTTAGGTAGGTACTTGAAACTCTTTCTATACTCCAATTTGGTGTCAACCTCTCTAGGTGGCTCAAGGAGCACATCTTCAAGACCTTCCAACACCATTTTCTTTTCTTCATTTCCAAATTTGCAAAGCTTCCTCTTTTTGGAAGAAGATGAATCATCAGCCAACTTAATAGTGGCCGAGCTGGTCTTCCTCAATGCAACAATGATGGAATCATATCTCCTAAGGTACACAATTCTATAATTGGATTGTTCTCTGAAAGCTGCATTCAACGGTTGAGCAGCCAATGGAAGAGCCACAATGCCACCAACTTTCAGAATTCTATCGACAAACTCGGCGTCTTCGGAAGAAGTGAACACAAAGTCATAGGACTCATCAGGGAACAAGCCTTTCTTCATTTCCAAATCAGAGTCCATGACCACATCAACCTCATTGTTATTGAGGATAGCAACACCTCCAAATCCAAATCCGCCATGGAAAGAGCTCAAAAGCAGAGCCTTATCATCCTTCTTGAATAGACCTTCTTCAGCCAAATCATGAACAACCGAATTCAGCAGCCCCGCATTGAGATAACCAGAATAGGTTCTGGTACCGGATACAGAAAACAACGAGCTTGAACTCGAACTCGAAGAAGGGAATCCCGTAAGAATGGTTCCCAAGAAAGGCAAAGACACAATAACAATAGCTAAAAACAAGGATCGTGACAAAATGCGCAAAACCTGAGCCTCTGGGATCCTAATGACAAGAACAGCATCGGGATTGAAAGCAATAGTTCCACCATGAAAATGCATCCCCATCCTGCTCCCTTTCCTCTTACCCTTACACACCTTACCGAGCTCCATTCAGACGCAGAAAAAAGGAATGTGATTGTGAAAACAAGAAAGGAAGAAAGAAATTCTGAAATTCCCAAATTAAGAAATTAAAGGTGGGAACTTTGTAGTTTCTAGCGAGTGCAGAACCTGGCAGCGGTGTGGTTTCCACCCACGAGAGTTACACGATTGCTTAGAATTCTGCAGCAGAGGAGCAACAAGAGCATGATCCTCTGGACCTCCATTGGCTCCGCTCAGATCGGTGGTGTGGTTAAGCAAGTTGCTGTCATCTGAGAACACGTGGCGCACACGAGGAACGAGATTAGAGAAGACGAAAATGATTGAAGTTTTTGCGAGCGAGAAAGGGAAAGAGAGAAGAATGAAAAATTTAATGGAAAGGGAAAGTTGTTGAATTGAAATGAAGGGTGTGAGGCTGAGAAAGATGAGGTGTGTGAGTTGAAACTTGAAATCTATGTTTAGAAATTTCATGGCGTGAGTGCAGTGTTTCCGTTTTTTTACTTTTACCAGACTCTGACGCTGGTTCCCTTATTTTTAGCATTTTCATGACTCTTGCTGTTATCGCCTTTGCCAATTCTCTCTTATTATTCAATTATGTTTTTTTATTTTTTAAACAATAAATTTGAGAATGAGTTATTTTTCTAATGTGATCATTAATGTTGTGTTTGTTTTTAGTCACAGAATATTAAAATAAAAATACAAAAATACAAAATTATATAACAATTGAATTAGTATATTTTATATTTTTTAATAAAAAAGATATTAACAAAAAATATAATTTATTTTTTATTTTTTATTATTTTTATCAAATTCTCATAATTATATTTTTAAATATTTTTTGTATAGAAAAATGAGAATAAATAGATTTTTATAATTTTTTTTAGTTTATTACTCAACAAAATATAATAATACTGTTACGTGGATAACTTGAGATAGGTGGATTGGCCTTGAAGGATCGGCCCAAATGTCAATGGAAGGTGGTCTCCGACTTATTCGCGTTCGGAAGCCGCCGTCTGAGTTATCTGTTTTGAAGAATGGGGGGTGATTTCTGCAAAGACACTCCGATACCTAAGTTAGCAAGGGGGTAAGCAGGTTTTGAGAGTATTGGAACTTAGTTTTACCTGAGTGTGTCAGTGTACCGTTGGAGTAGTTCCACTTCTGAATGTGGATAACTGTCCCTTTATCTTAGGGTTGTTGAGATATTGCTTCTGAAAGTGGATGAGAGATTTTAGGGGGCAGTTACTTACTTGAATAAGCGTTATCTGCCAGCTCATGTCGAGCCTGACCTCTTTGAGGAGGAGCTTATGTCGAGCCCGACCTCTTTCATAGAGGTCGGGTAAGTGGTGAAGGCCAACCTTTGGGTTGGACCTTTTTGGCTTACTTGGACCTGGACCATAGTATTGGGCAAGAGTATGAACAGTGCCCCTACTCGAGTCCGATCTCTTAGCTGTGAGTTGGATTCGAGTATAAATTGAACTCGGGTCCATTCAAGTCGGAAATCGACGTGGTTTTTCGTTTGAAACCGACGTGATTTTGAATGTCCCAATCGTCACATCTAATCAAACGTCGCATCCGTTTGGGAATTTTGCATTTACACATGGGGGCAGTTACATTGGTAACGGCACATTACTTTAATGACTGCATTATTTTACTGTTATGCCCCTGGTCTATTATAAATACTTTTTCCTCTTCTTTCTTTATTTTTTTTCGTCTTCTCTTCGAAGTTTTTCCCTGCTCTTTCGCTTTTTCACTAAAAACTCCCTTTGGCCTTCTGTTCTCGGGTGGTTCATTGCTTTCTGTCGTTGCAACTGCTTCTCTTTTGATTTTATGAAAAAAAGGTTAGTTCTTTGCCATTTGTGTAGTGCTTTCCGTATTTCTGCCTGGTGCCCTTGCGTGTTTGAGGAAAATTTCATGCTTTTACCGCTCCTTTATTTGCAATGCGTAGCTTTAGGATTTTTGCATGTTTATTAGAAATCGTTGTTGCGGCCTGGTGATTCTTTTTCTTATTTTCTTTCGGAAGAAACTGCCTTGTCTTTGGGAACTCTATTTTTTTGATGGTTTATTTTTCTTTTTAGGTCTTATTGCTTTTATACATACTTCTTAATTGCCGAAAAAATGTCTTCCCATATTCCTGAGACCCTTTTAAAATGGGTAGATGATTCTGTGCTTATTGAGAGACCTTTAGTAGATACTGACTTCATCACCGAGCTTTGCACCCATCATAGGATTTGTAGCTTTGAGGCTGACGAGCCTAAGTATGAATTAGGGGCCCCGGATCCTACGGACCGGGTTTGTTGTGGGAGGGTTGCTGATTCTGACTCTCACTTTTTCTTTATGTACGACTGCCTTTTCACCCGTTTGGGGGTTTCTTTTCCCTTTTTTGATTTTGAAATGGATGTTTTGTCCCATTGCCGAGTTGTCCCTACCCAGCTTCATCCCAATTCTTGGGGTTTCATGAGGATCTACCAACTTGTCAGCCAAGAGCTTGATTTTTCGACTTCTCTAAAAATCTTTTTCTATCTCTTCACCTTACCCAACCTTTCAGTAAGCAAAACACACAGCAATGGGTATCTTTCCGAGCTATTCAGGGTCGGAAGGTGTTTTCCATTTTTGACGAATCCTTCCACAACTTTAAAAACTTTTTCCTCAAGGTCCAAGCTGTAGAGGGCCACCATCCTTTTTTCTTAGATGAAAATAGCCATCCCTGATTTCCTCTGTACTGGTCGGAGGCCTCCCCTATTGAAAAATATAGCTTGGATAAGGTGGAGGAGGCCATTGTTGGGTTTTCTCGAGAGGCCTGGGGGAGAGCTCCGAATCTGGACACTAAAAAATTTCTTCTTAGCTCTCCGAGTTTCATCCAGTCCGAGCTAGGTAGTTTGGGTCTTCTTTCTAGCTATTTTTAATAAGTTCTGATTCGTAATGTGTTTTCCTCCGATTTGTAAGTTGATTGCCCTTTTATATATTTTCAGAAATAGTGAAAAGCGGGTCTAGCGCTGCTTATCAAAAGGTCCAGGAGGCTAAGAGGAAGGCTCGTGCCCGAGCGGACGCTGCTAAGGTCGGAGCTTCTAGCGCTCCCCCTCACAACTCGGAGTCCTCTTCTCGCCCGATTTTGGTAAATCCTGTTTCTGCTTCTTCTCTTCCACCTCCTGCCCCTGTCCCCTCAGTTCGGCCACCTTCCAAACCTGAAAGAAGAAACGTAAGACCTCAGAGACTGGTTCTTTCCCTTCTAGGAAGGCCAACTTTGATGGTTCGAAGTTCGTTCGGAAGCACATCTTTCTTCATAGCCAAATCGCTATGGATGATGCTTCCCTTTGAAATCATCATCAAATTTTGGTTCAGGGGGGAGTTCAGACTGCTGGTGTTTGTGGTACGGATTTTATAACCACAAACTAACCGGCAAGTGCACCGGGTCGTACCAAGTAATACCTCAGGTGAGTGAGGGTCGATCCCACGAGAATTGATGGACCAAGAAACAATGATTGATTGATTGGCTTAGTTAGACAAACGGAAAAGAGTGGTTGAATATTCAAAGAGCATTAAACAATCGTGCAGAAATTAAAATAGTAAAGTAAATGGGTTGGGGATAAAATATGGAGAAATCAGTTAAAGTTTCAGAGTTATCTAATTTTCCGGATTAACTTTTCTTACCAACTATTTTAATCATGTAGGATTTAATTTATGGCAAATTATATGTGACTAGACCCTAATTCCTTAGACCTTTCTAGTCTCCTCTAAAATTCATCAACAGCCAATTCCTTGGTCAATTAATTCCAATTAGAGGGTGATGATCAAATTCCAGTTTATATGCCACAAAAACTCTAATTACCCAAAAATAAAAGGATTATATGTCACGTATCCCGTTAAATCCAGATAATTAAAATTTAGGAGAATATGTTTTCAAGCTGTTGTTCAAGTAAAGAGCTTTTCCAAGTTATACAAGAAATCAAATAGAAAGAGGGTCATACTTCCGTTCCACTCAAATTCATAAGATAAAGAGCGAAAACAATTCTTAAATTATAAATCCATACATGAATTAAAATAGAAAAAGTAATAAAATCAATCTATACAAATGACAGAACTCCTAACCTTAACAATGGAGGTTTAGTTGCTCATGGTTAAGAGAAAAATAAGGATTGTAAATTGGAATGGAATAATGTTGTCCTTTAGGCTGAGCTGGAATGAAAAGTTAACTAATGTTCCCTTTTTATATCTAATCCTAATAAATTTAAAATCTATCTTCTAAAACTAAAATAATATATTTTCCTATTTTAAAATAAAAGTTTAAATCAGAATTTCAAATAAGCATTCTCTGCACTTCGCGCTTGTCACGCGTACGCGTCAAGTAAGCGCACGCGTCGCTGAGTAACTTCGCTTTTCACGCGTACGCGTCAGGCACACGCACGCATCGCTCCTCGCTGGTCAGCTCCTTGGTTTCTTTTCTTTCTCTGCAGAAACACCATCAAATTCATACGAATGCTACCTAAAATAAATAAAATTGCACAAGACTCAAAGTAGCATCCATAGTGGCTAAAAGATAATAAAATCTTGATAAAACTTAACAAATTAAATGCAAATTCACTAGGAAAAGATAGGAAAGATGCTCACGTATCACAACACCAAACTTGAATTGTTGCTTGTCCTCAAGCAACCAAAATAATATAGGCTTAGAATGTGAATTTGCATGAGAATGAGAGTTCGATTAAGCTCATGTCTCTTATTATAGTGGGTTTACAACTGCAATCCTGAATAGTTTTGGCATCTCACTCTCCTTTGAATCAGAAGAATGTTACTGTCATTCGGAATTAGAATCCGGATAATATTATGAATTCTCTGATCTTTTGTAACTCAATTTAACCCTTGAACACAGCAATTTTTTTTTCTTTTCTTTGGTGCTTTGCACCTTGAGCCTAGCCGTGACTTTAAATGTTTTGTCTCAAGTTTTACTTGACACAGAAACACCACAAGTACTTAACTGGGGAACTCTTTTGAAGTTTTGAATTTTCTTTCAGTTACTCCCAAACAGTGGTACTCAAAGCCTTTGGCATACTCTTGTTGATTGCAATTGATCTCGACTCTAAATATTTTGTCTCAAGGATTACTTAACACAGAAACACCACAAGCATATAACTAGGGAAACAACTCTTTGAGCTTTTAATCATGTCTGACCTCCCTAGTCATTGATGCTCAGAGCCTTGGACCTGGCTTCTTTTTTTTTTTGCTGTTTTTTTTGCTTCAAGGATTAAACTTTTACGTATTTCAGAGAAGTCATAATAATTCTCTAAATCCCTGTTCCTAGTACATCAACATTCTTTGATTCAAATTTAATTATGCACTGTTCATGTCATGCATTCAGAGTTACAGAAAATACCACCACATGTAAGTGAATAAGACTACTCTTCAATATAAACTCAATTTCTCATGCAATATGTCACTTCTTTTTCTTTTTCTTTTTAGGTTTAAGTTCAGTGAGCGGTACATGAGACAAATAACAGAATAAAACTAATTCTAATAACTGAAAGTACTAATGATCATGCAGGCAAAACAACAGAAAACAGAAAACAACAAAATAGGAATGGAAGAGAAATAGAATGAAAGGAACTCAACCACCTCAGTTATGTTAGTGGCCATCTCATTCCTCCATGAAGAGCATTCATCTCCCTTTTGTGCTTTAAGAAAAATATCAGCGAAGCGATAACACCAAACTTAAATGTTTGCTTGTCCTCAAGCAAAGAAGAACTGAAAATAAGATTAAAAAATAGTAAGATGAAAGAATAATAAAAGGATAAAAGAATGAGAGAGAATTAGGATTGGGGGTAGATAATTTGAATTCAGGCGCTGAGGGGTTTAATTTGGGCATCGCATGCGACGCGTACGCGTAAGGCATGCGTACGCTTGTATCACGTTAAGTTCAGATGATGCGTACGCGTCAGGGACGCGTACGCGTGGACTTGGTTTTGTGCGAATCGCGCGAAAGCGGCCGCACGCATGCACAACTCTCTGCTCGCATGGTATGGGAATCAAGATTTTCATATGACGCGTGCGTGTCATGCACGCGCACGCGTGGATGGCCATTTGGGAAAAGGACGTGCACGCGTCAAGGACGTGTACGCGTGATCAAATTTGTGCCTCTAGCACACTTCCAGCCCCAAGCCATCACAACTTTCTGCCCAAATACTCATTGACGCCGATTTTCAGGGTCAGGCGTCCGCGTCAGAGACGCGCACGCGTGGGTGGCCATTTGCGCAAACGACGCGCACACATCAGAGACGCGTACGCGTGATGCGACTTATGCGCCCAGCATGGTTCCAGCCCCACTCCTGCTCAACTCTCTGGCTAATTTTATTTTTCACTCACACACACATGACGCGTACGCGTCAGCGACGCCTGCGCATCGTGTGCTCATTTTTTTTTCTTTTTTTTGTGTGTGTGTCACCTAAAGTGTTCGGTTCCTGTTATAAAATAGCTGCATGATCAGAAAAACAGTAAAAACTCAATAATAAAAAAATCAAGCAAGTAAGAAAACTACTATTACGAAAATAACTAAGGATACGAAATTATCGGGTTGTCTCCCGACAAGCACTTCTTTAACGTCACTAGCTTGACACTTGATTGTTGACTCTTCTTCCTCTTCTTCCAATTGGTTAAAAGAAATGTCTCCAAGGGGTGAGAGGTAAAAATTAGTGCCCCCTAATATAATTTCCTCCGAACAAGCTTCTTTTATTGTGATTAACTTGATCCACCTTGCTTGTTGGTGTAGAAGTTGGATTGTTTTTTTCTGACCTTCTCTTTTTCATGGATATTTTCTTCGGCTTCTTGGTCACAATCCCCTTTTCAGTGCTTTCCTTGGTTTCCTTCACTTCTTTGACTTCAAAATTTGGGTGTTGTGTGATTGTTAGAGTGTACCCTTCATCAAGAACTTCTTGAATTGGTGGTTCAATAAACTCACTATCTATGCCAGTCTCTACTTCAGTGGAGTGTAGATTCCCATCATTGTTTTCATCCCTTACAACCTCCTTTGTTTGTGCATCTTCCTCCTTTGTTTTTGCATCTTCCTCTTATTCCATGTGTGAGGGTGGAAAGTTCTCTAATTTATTGGAGTATAAACTCCTTTGATTGATTTCCTTACTTTCTTCTATGGGATCTTGCGTTATATCTCTTGGGAAGGAATTTGCTTGTTCCTCTTCCTGGGACTTGATAATCGACTGCACATGTTTCTCTACATTTTTGACACTCGTCTTCATATCATGTAGGAATTTTTTCATGAGAATCTCAAGATCTGATGGTATTTGATATGAATGAGGAGATGGTGGATCTTGATATGAATAAGAAGGAGATGATGATTCTTGATAAGAGTAAAGAGATGATGGTTCTTGGTATGAATAGGGAGATAGTGGCTCTTGATATGGGTAGAAAGATGATGGTTCTTGATATGGGTAGAGAGGTGGTGGTTCTTGGTATGAATATGGAGATGGTGGTTCTTGATAGTTGGAACATGGAGCACTTTGGTTTTGACTTTGCCAACCAAAATTTGGGTAGTTTCCCCATTCATAAGAATATGAATCACTCCTTAGGTGTGAGTAGTAACCCATGTGATCTCTCTCCATTATTTTTCTTAGCACAAAACACCAAAAAGAATTAAACGCACCATGTGGTAAATAGGAAAGCAAAGAAGAAAGCAAATTTTAAATAAGAAAAATTAAAATAAGACTAACTAGGAAACACCAAACTTAAAATAAGACTAACCGGTAAGTGCACCGGGTCGTACCAAGTAATACCTCAGGTGAGTGAGGGTCGATCCCACGAGAATTGATGGACCAAGAAATAATGATTGATTGATTGGCTTAGTTAGACAAACAAAAAATAGTAGCTGAATATTCAAAGAGCATTAAACAATCGTGCAGAAATTAAAATAGTAAAGTAAATGGGTTAGGGATAAAATATGGAGAAAGCAGTTAAGGTTTCAGAGTTATCTAATTTTCCGGATTAACTTTTCTTACCAACTATTTTAGTCATGTAGGATTTAATTTATGGCAAACTATATGTGACTAGACCCTAATTCCTTAGACCTTTCTAGTCTCTTCTAAAATTCATCAACAGCCAATTCCTTGGTCAATTAATTCCAATTAGAGGGTGATGATCAAATTCCAGTTTATATGCCACAAAAACTCTAATTACCCAAAAATAAAAGGATTATATGTCACGTATCCCGTTAAATCCAGATAATTAAAATTTAGGAGAATATGTTTTCAAGCTGTTGTTCAAGTAAAGAGCTTTTCCAAGTTATACAAGAAATCAAATAGAAAGAGGGTCATACTTCCGTTCCACTCAAATTCATAAGATAAAGAGCGAAAACAATTCTTAAATTATAAATCCATACATGAATTAAAATAGAAAAAGTAATAAAATCAATCTATACAAATGACAGAACTCCTAACCTTAACAATGGAGGTTTAGTTGCTCATGGTTAAGAGAAAAATAAGGATTGTAAATTGGAATGGAATAATGTTGTCCTTTAGGCTGAGCTGGAATGAAAAGTTAACTAATGTTCCCTTTTTATATCTAATCCTAATAAATTTAAAATCTATCTTCTAAAACTAAAATAATATATTTTCCTATTTTAAAATAAAAGTTTAAATCAGAATTTCAAATAAGCGTTCTCTGCACTTCGCGCTTGTCACGCGTACGCGTCGATGTCTTTTTTCGCGTGTCACGCGTATGCGTCAAGTAAGCGCACGCGTCGCTGAGCAACTTTGCTTTTCACCTGTACGCATCAGGCATGTGCACGCGTCGCTCCTCGCTGGTCAGCTCCTTGGTTTCTTCTCTTTCTCTGCAGAAACTCCATCAAATTCATCCGAATGCTACCTAAAATAAACAAAATTGCACAAGACTCAAAGTAGCATCCATAGTGGCTGAAAGATAATAAACTCTTGATAAAACTTAACAAATTAAATGCAAATTCACTAGAAAAAGATAGGAAAGATGCTCACGCATTAGTTTGCACTGCCCTTCTTGATATTCTGGACAAAACTCCCTTGAGCTCTTTTCAAAAGACTGTGGAGAACCTTCAGGGGAGGATTGTCCTATATCAATAGGAGGAGAAGAGGCTGCAGGGGGAGAATGCCTGATTGAAGGGGGAGCTGGCCCAACTCCAGGAGAGGGAGAATAAGCTGATGGGTCAGTGTGCCATGGCTGTGGGTTTAAAGGAGAAGGCGGAGCAAAACTATGTTAGGCTTTTTTATGAAAATATTGATCTTCAAAGGCAGCTGAAGTTGAATCGAAAAGCCTTATCAGGAGCTGAAGGATTCAATCGTCGAGAGCTTGGAAGAGGCTTTCAGGGTGTTTAAGGAACAAGTCGGAGTTATTGCTCCCGACTTGGACCTTTCACCTCTCCATCCTGATAAGGTGGTCATTGATGGGGTGATTGTCTCTCCTCCTCGCCCTGAGACTGATTCTGAGCTGAAGACTCATGGGCAATAGATTGTTGAGTCTCCTCCTCGCGAGGAGCAACAGGAGGGATTCCTGCCGAGTTCTTCTGAGGCTCCGACTTCCGTCACCGAAGAGGCCGCTCCGACCCCTCCTACTCCCACAGCAGATCCGAGCTCCCTTCCTATTGATGACTCCGACCTTCCTTCCAAGTAATTTTAGCTATTAGGGCCCAGCTTGTGGGCCCTCTTTGAACAATTTTATATGTTTGTTGGTGTGGTGGTTTCTTGACACTTTGACCTTTTTACAGTCATTAACAAAAAAGGTTATTTGTATTGGCCCTTTTTTGGAGAAGAGTCTTTTTAACAAAATAATTTAGATTACACCCTTGTAGACATTTTTCTGCTTTTATCTTTATAAGGTTTTTACGAAAAACCACTTCGATTTTTTGTCGAAAAATTTCTTCGTCATGTGGGCTGTTTTGTCTTAGACAATTTTATTTATTGTCAACAACTCTTAAAAACTTGAGAAGCCTTCGCTCCTGTCTTCAAGGGATTTTTGTATCTCTTTTATTTTTCATTAATTCAAACTTACACATTCACTTTTTGCTTATCGAATTGTTTTCATAACTTAGGTTATTTTTGTGATGCATTTTTTCTTTTTCTCGGGCTATCCGACGTGTGAGTCGCTAGTGATATCGTTTCTGAGTTATCATGATCGTCTTTCATAACCTCTTTACACTGACTTGTACCTCGTCGTTTTATCTTGCCGACCACTTAGGTCGGTCATGGGATTTTCACGCTTTTTCGAGCATAAATCGGTGCGTTTCGTAGGATAATAATGGTAATAACGGAATTATGAAGAGATAAAATAAATTCTTATCAATTGATTGAGATAACTTTTATAAGAGTTATTGATGGTTTCAGTGGCTAAGAGAAGGGGGGTTGAATCTTAGCCCCCTTTTTTGGTTGCTAACACTTGCTGAACTCAGAGGAGACTTTTCTGTTTTGGCTCGTCTCTGGACACGAGACTTTTTCTTTTATCTCGTCCCTAGCCACGAGACTTTTTTTTGTCTCGTCACTTGGCACGAGACATTTTTAGTTTTTGCTCCTGTGCAGTAGAAAACAGAAATGGAGTAGGAGAGAAGAAAGATTACACCCAGATATATCCTGGTTCAACTGCTAAGTGCAGTGCAGCCTACATCCAGTCTCCATCACAACAATGATGGAATTTCACTATAATCAACTTGATTACAAACTGTAAAGTGCTAACCCAACTTACAAGGGGATTCCCACAGAATCATGAAATACAACATAGATGAACAAAGGAACTTTAAGACATCTATGGCTTTTTCTTTTAATTTTGCACTCTCTGTCTTTTTCCGCTCTATGGATTTTACATACAAACCTCACTGTTTGCCTTTTTCCATGAGACTCAAGACATGACAAAATTAAACAGAAAAATACTAAACATAATACATTGAAGGAGAAGAGAAAACTGTTAGCTCAGGTAGCTCTGAGAACACTGTGCCTTACACTCTCAAAATTTTCTCCTTGCTCCAAACAGTGGCTGTTCTCTCTTTTTAAAGAAGAGGGAAGCCTCCACACTTGAGGCCAACACCCAAACCAACTTCTTCCTCCTTCAACAAACAGAACTGGTTCGGCCACATAGAGAGAGAAGAGATAACCATGCAAAACCCAACATGCAATTATCTCTAGTCCTTTCTTGATCATCACCCTTCATCAATCCGAGCTCTCCATCCTTGGCTTGCTCTCCAAGATGAATTTTTGGCCCTTGATGCTTCATGATGAAAATGACTTCATCTGCTTCAATCTCTGCCTCAACCATCACTTCGCCACTCTAGCTACTTCCTGTGGTGGTTGAGCAGAATCAAAGACAAGCCATGCTTCAAGAATCTCCCTTGCTGGCCGAATCTTCATCGTCCATTTTTGAGCATGAAGAGCTCAAGATTACTTTACCAAATCTAACCACATTTGGTGAAAATCTCAGCCACAGCTCATTTTTATTTTAGTATGTTTTCTTGCCATCATTAGCTTGATGGTCTTGATGCATGCAACTTCTTCTTTTTCTTGGTTGATGAACATTGCTTCCATTGTTTCCTGGACAAGGACCGAAGAAGAAGCAAGAAAGAGATGAGAGAGAATAAGATATTTAATAGTTTTTTATCAAATAATTAATGTGGCAAAGAGAAAGAATAAAAGTGCACTCATGTTTCCTACTCCCCTTTGCTGAGAGGCGTGTATAGTCATAATAGCCATCAAATCAATCTCCTCTCTCTTTCTTATGTTTCCAATGCATTAAATTAAATTTGAAATCCATCCAAAGTGAGAAATGGAGTCCGTTGGAGGCAAGTAGTAACACTTGCTTTTCTTTAAACTTGGTTTCGGACCAAGCTTGGAAACATTCACCAAAATAATATTGGGCTTTGTAACATTGGAATTTAATCTGGCCCAATTAGTAACATTTGCTTTCCTGATGAATTTGATTTCGGATCAAGCATAGGAAACTTTCATCAAAATTAAATATGGGCTTGGTTGCAGCAACGTTGAGCTTGGCCTTTTAATATAACCATTCAGCCACATAATAGAAAACATGTAGCAAGGCTGATTATTGGGCTTAAACCAGAAATTCATTTTTCGGCCCAACATAAAATCTGCATAACAAAATTATTAATTAAGCAAATATGAATTAAGATCAAATTAATAATTTTGTAATTAAATATTTCAATAATGTTTGTTCATCATCAAAATTAAATAAGAGTTTTCTAAACTTATCATTCTCTCCCTTGATGACAAACATTATTAAAATTGAAATGGAAAGAAATTTAAAGATTGAGTAAAGAATACTCCCTTTGAATTTGAATTTCTCCCCCTTTCTAAGTGTCACATGGCTCCCCCTTGATGTATGCTTGTTTTACCAAGGGAAGCACTACCTGTAACATTTTAATCAAGCTTTAAAAACAATGTTATTTAGCATATTATATGATGCTAAATGCTTGATTTATGAGCAGTTTTAAATTGATAATCAAAACTCATTTAATATCATAAACTGATTTACTGCTCAAACCTTTTACACACATCAATCAGCAAGAAAGTTTATTCAAATATTTTTCTAAACAAGATATCAGAGCATTATTATGGTAAGAAAAATATTTGAAGCACATATGGTCAAAACATGGCAGTTTTTATGCTTTCCATAGTTTAAAGGAATTGCCAAAAAATTAAGCATATTAACCAAGATGAAACAGATTTTTAATCATGCATATACATTCATCACGGTTAATTTTCAACCATTCTTCATAAAACAGATGCATTGTCAACTCATTATTTAACAATATCAGCAAACACAATGCAGTTTTAATATTATCATCAAGCACCAAATATAACAAGGGTGATCATGAATTTTCAACAGAAAATTTCATCCCCTATTTTTCATATTTCAATTTTCAGCTTTTCTCCCCCTTTTGTCATCAAAGGGGCATTATGTACCTGTAGCAAGAAAGCATTGGCAATATAACAAAATACTCATAAGATGCCAAATAAGTCAAAGTGTCAAGAAGCAGTGAGTATCAAGTTATGCTATTACAAAAGAAAGATTGAGCCTAATCATGCCAATATCAAATAACATAAAACAACAGTCATCAATCATCTGATAGATGAAAAGCAGAGTCCTCAGCGCCTTCTTCACTGTTATCGCCCAGATCCTCCTTAAGAGTTGCTAACATCAGGCCGACCCTTTCTTTGCAATTTTTCCAAGCTTTCTCGCTCTCAGAGGCTTGCTTGCGAGCCTCTTTGTGAGATTGAATCATCATGTCTGCCATGTTTGAGAATTCACCCAAAATTTCTTTGATGGATTTGACTGTTTTGGAAGACTCTGGCTGAGTCTCATTGTCACTATCCGAGGCCACAAATTTGCCCCCTTTGGTTCCCTTAGTCGCTCCTCCTCCTCGAATTGAGGATACTTTGTTTTCCACTGCCTCATTCAACAGATCAACTTTAAAGTATTCAAAAATTCTTGTTAAAAATATACCATAAGGCAGATTAGCTTTTTTGGTGCTTCTAACAGAATCCCACATATGCCTAATCATAATATAGCCAAAAGATATAGGAGTAGAGGTAACCAAAGCAAATAATATGAGACAGTCAGAAAATATTACTCGGTTGTGTGAGCCACTTTGGGGAGTCAAAATATGGGTGATGATTCGGTGAAGCAAAGAGTTGACTGGTCCTAGAGCTTTGTGGGTTGGAATCGTTCCATGCAAGCCAGAAAGATTCTCGCAAATGTGCTGAAGAACTGCTTTGTATGAAACGCCGACTTGTGTATCCCATTTGTCTACCATATACGCTCGTGGTCCTTCATCCTTGAAGCCCAGGGCCGCTCCAATGGTTTCAGAATCAAGGGCTATTTGAACCCTTTTGACATAGGAATGAAGAGTGCCGTCAATGAGTCGCATATTGGCGTAGAACTCTCGGACTAGGCCAGGATAGACTGGTTTCTGAATGAGAAGAAGGGGCTTCCAGTTGAGGAGTTCAAACAGAGAGGAGATGTTGATGCCCTTGTTAGTGAGAGTGTCGAGATTCACAAGGTAGGTTGTACATAGATGACGTTTTTCCATAACCTCATTGTGAAACTCAAAAGAAGTACAAGAGTTGAATCTGCTAGGATCAAAGTGGGAGTGAGTCTTGCCATACTTGTTTCTGAATTCCAGGGATTCCAAATTTAGAGGTTCGGTTGTGTCGTGAAGAGCAAAACCCTTAGTCTTTTGAGTACTCTTCCCGGATGCATGAGGAGTTGATCTCTTTGGTGGTGATTGTGGAGAGGAAGGGATGGGAGAAGTATGAGACTCTTCTTCTTCTGCCACGGGAACACTTTTCTTCTTCCTTGAGGAAGTTTTTGTGGCAATGACCTTTCTTCTCATTGTGTCTGTGCGCTTTGAAGGAGGTGAGGGTGATGAAGATGATGTAGAATGGATGTGAATGTGTGTGTGAGATTGTGGAGTAGACTGTTTTTGAGAGAATAGGAGCCTTTCACTTTTTCTTGGCGTGGTTTTCTTTTTCATGGTGATGGAAGAAAACCGAATATGAAAGGTTGGTGAGGTAACCGAATGAGTGGGGAAGAAGGAAGGTGAGAGACACATTAAATGAGGACTGGAAAGAGAATTTGGTGGAAGTAATGACCATTAGTGGGCGGTTAATGACCATTATGGAGAGGTTATTACCCAAAAAATTATTTCCCTTTTTAATTTTTGAAATCTAAAACTGAAAAGTTGTTGCCTTAAATCAAGGGATTAGATGGAGAGAGGGATTTGATTTGACAATAACCACTTCTAATAGGATATGATGACACAAGGAAGAAGATTCTTATTTGCATAGAGAGATAACTAACAAAACTGTTAAGGTGGGGTCAAGGAATTTTGGTGGGGCCCATAAAATTTTGAACTCTGCGTTGCCTCCCCCTTGACCACAGCTCCTTCATCATCCTTGTATTTTATCTCGTCCAAACCTACGAGACAAAACTGGTCAGAGTTAAAAAATTCACAAATTTTCAATGAAACTTAAATCAAACATTCCCAAACTTTTTCTTAAGCTATAGAATCTGTCTTCACAGAGGGGTTTTGTAAAAATATCAGCAATTTGGTCTTCAGATTTTACAAATTGAATATCAATAGTTCCCTTTTGTACATGTTCCCTAATAAAGTGATATTTTATCTCAATGTGCTTTGTTCTTGAGTGCAAAACAGGATTTTTTGAAATGTTTATAGCACTCATATTATCACAAAATAAGGGTATACTATTGATTTTTAATTTGTAATCTTCTAATTGTGTTTTTAATCAAATTAATTGAGTGCAACATGCAGATGCGGAAATGTATTCTGCTTCAGCGGTGGATAAAGCCACTGTGGCTTGTTTCTTGCTTGACCACATGTTGAGTGAGCTTCCAAGGAAGCAACACATGCCGGACGTGCTTCTTCTATCCACTCTATCTCCCGCATAATCTGTATCACAAAACCCTACTGCACAAAAGTCATCAGATTTAGGATACCATAATCCATAATCACAAGTTCCCTTAATATATCTAATGATGCACTTAACAGCCGTGAGATGGGATTCTTTTGGGTGAGATTGGAACCTTGAACATACACCCACACTTTGGACAATGTCCGGTCTAGAGGAGGTAAGGTACATGAGTGAACCTATCATTCCCCTATACCTTGTTTCATCCACATCTTGACCATCATCATCCTTTTCAAGTTTTGTGTTGGGATGCATTGGTGTACCCATTGCTTTGGAATTTTCTAGGCCAAACTTTTTAATAAGTTATTTTGCATATTTTCCTTGGTAAATAAAAGTACCACTAGGAGTTTGTTTAATTTAGAGGCCAAGAAAGAATGTAAGCTCTCCCATTAAACTCATCTCAAACTCACTAGTCATGAGTTTTCCAAACTCTTCACACAAGGAAATGTTGGCCGATCCAAATACAATGTCATCAACATAAACTTGAACAAGGAGTATGTCATCATTAGATGCTTTAATAAATAAAGTAGTGTCGGTGGTACCCCTTTAAAATTGATTTTCCAACAAGAAGGCGGTAAGCCTTTCATACCAAGCTCTTGGAGCTTGTCTAAGACCATAAAGAGCCTTAGTTAGTTTGAAAACATGATTTGGAAATTCTTTATGTTCAAAACCGGGGGGTTGTGCCACATACACTTCTCTATCAATAAAGCCATTAAGGAAAGCACATTTAACATCCATTTGAAACATTTTGAAACCTTTATGGGCGGCATAGGCAAGAAGCAACCGAATTGCTTCCATTCTAGCTACCGGAGCAAAAGACTCATCAAAATCTATACCCTCTTCTTGATCGTAACCTTGGGCCACTAATCTAGCCTTATTACGAACAACTTGTCCATCCTCACCAAGTTTATTTTTAAATACCCACTTAGTACCCGTTACCTTCTTACCATCTGGATGAGGTACTAATGTCCAAACCTCATTCTTGTCAAATTGAGCAAGCTCCTCTTGCATGGCCTTGACCCATGATGGATCTTCAAGAGCTTGTTTGACATTGTTGGGCTCCATTTGTGACAAGAGAGCGAAGTTGCTAGGTTCGGTTTGCCTTTTGGTGGAGGATCTTGTTGTTACTCCATGAGAGGGATCACCAATGATGAGGTCATGAGGATAACCCTTCATAGACTTCCATTCTCTAGGCTTTCGAACAGGTGTAGAGCTTTGATGAACTTCTGGTGGTCTTTCTGTTTCATTTGCTCGTGCCAGCTCAGGAGACAAAATAGAAGTGTCTCCTCCAATTTGACGAGACGAAACTGTGCTGACAGATTCTTCATTTTGCACAAATTTGGGATTTTCTTTATTTGTTCCAGCCTCTTCACAATCTGAATCAATATCCTTCACAATACTGGGAATTAAGTTAGAATCACAAAAAGTAACATGTATGGATTCCTCTATTGTCCTATGCTCCTTGAGATAAACTCTATAGGCCTTGCTTGTGGTGGAATATCCAACAAATATTCCTTCATATGATTTTGGATCAAATTTTCCAAGGTTTTCCTTATTTTTTAGCACAAAGCATTTGCATCCAAAAACATGAAAATACTTAAGATTTGGAGGGGTTCCTTTCCATAGCTCATAAGGTGTTTTCTTTAACCCTTTTCTAATGATTATTCTATTCAAAATATAACATGCTGTGTTCACAGCTTCGGCCCATAAGAATTTAGGAATTTCACTCTCACATAACATAGCCCTAGTCATTTCTTGAAGACTTCTATTCCTTCTTTCAACCACCCCATTTTGTTGGGGGGTTCTAGGACATGAAAAGTTATGAGAAATCCCTAAGTCATCACAGAATTTTTCAAAATCTTGATTTTCAAATTCTCTTCCATGATCACTTCTCAAATGGGCAATTTTCAAATCCTTTTCATTTTGAATTTTCTTACAAAGGGTGGAAAAAGCATGAAAGGCATCATTCTTATGAGCAAGGAAAAGTACCCAACCAAATCTAGAGTAATCATCTACCACCACAAGACCATAGTGTTTACCTCCTAAACTTTGAGTTCTAGTAGGACCAAAAAGATCAATATGTAACATTTTCAATGGCCTTTTGGTTGAGATTCCATCTTTTGATTTAAAAGAGGATTTTACTTGTTTGCCCAATTGACAAGCGTCACAAGTAAGATCCTTATCAAACTTGATGTTTGGAATTCCTCTAATCAAATTTCTTTTGACTAGCTTAGAAATTTGATACATGCTAGCATGTCCCAACTTTCTATGCCAAAGCCATTTTTCAGATTCAAAAGATGTAAAGCATGTTATATTTTGTTCCTTTAAATCCTCAAGAGTTAATCCATACACATTGTTGCATCTTTTAGCTTCAAGAAGAACATTCCCAGTTTTCTCACAAACAACTAAACAAACAAACTTCTTAAAAATAACTTCAAAACCCAAATCACAAAGTTGACTAACACTAAGTAAATTATGTTTCAAGCCATGTACAAGGAGAACATCATTTATACAAGATGAGAAATTTTTACCCACTTTCCCAACAGCCACAATTTTTCCTTTTGCATCATCACCGAAAGTGACAAGCCCTCCATCATATTCATCAAGCTTTATGAAGAAGGTTGTCTTTCCGGTCATATGCCTAGAGCATCCGCTATCCATATACCACATATTTTCATTCCTTTTGGATGCTAGGCACACCTACAAAAACAAGCTTAAGTAACCTTAGGTATCCAAATCTTTTTGGATCCTTTTACGTTAAACCATCTTCTATGTCCTAAGCCATTGTAATCAAAAACAATTTTATAAACCTTATCACCGACCATTCTTTCACCAAAAAAGCATTGAATGGGAAGGTGTCCATTCCGATTGCATAGTCTACAAAACCTTGGAGTCGCTATTTTGTTAAAGTAAGTGGGATCTTGAAATCTTGTATCATTAGAAGATGAAGCAATATTTTCAAAATGTGATTTTTCAGATTTATAGAACCCCAACCCAGCCTTATCATAAAGAGGTTTTTGACTAGCCAAGATGTGATTCAGATTTTCGGAACTTTGGGTGAACTTGGCTAAGTCTTCCTTAAGTCTTTTAACCTCTTTAAGCAACTCTTCATTTTGCTTAAAACAATCTACATATGCAAGAACAGAATGGTTACTTTCACAGCTTCTAACTTGGGCTCTTAACTGCTTATTTTCTTCAATAAGATCACAAGCAGTTTCGGCCTCTCTTACTTTTTCTTTTAGAAAACTATTTTCAGCCTTAAGAATGGTAATTTGTTGTTCAAGTTCTTGATTTTCCAGCAGAAAACATCTTATTTTTTTAGAAAGGTGGTCTATCATAAGATGAAGATCTTCAGTATTAGGGTTATGAAAGACTACTTGATCTATGTGGTCTGCCATGAGACATGTTTGTGACTTGGTCTCGGTTTCTTCATCATCATCATCGGAGTCATTCTCCAAGTCTTCCAATGAGGCCATCAGTCCTTTCTTCTTTCCTCTTTTCGGCTTCTCCTCCTTCTTTAACTTGGGACAATCAGATTTGAAATGTCCCATTTTCTTGCAGTTGTAACAAGTTACTTTGCTAAGGTCTTTCTTCACTCTCCTTGAGCTGCTGCCTTTGCCTTTAAGCTTTATCATTTTCCTGAATTTTTTTGTAAACAACACAAATTCATGTTCAGAGGAGTTATCACTGGATTCTTCATCCAGAGGGTTAGTCATAGAAGAAAAAGCAATTCCTTTCTTTTTTGAATATTTTTTCAAATAGGTGTTTTCAAAAGCAAGAAGATTTCCTCTCAAATCATCAACTGTCATGGAATCTAAGCTACTGCTCTCAGAAATAATTAAAGCTTTAGTTTCCCACTCTTTTGTGAGACATCTCAACACTCTTCTCACTAGCACAGATTCAGAGTGTGTAATTCCCAGAGCATCTAAGCCAACAATGATGGCATTGAACCGTTCGAACATTTCATCAATGGACTCTCCTTCCTTCATTGCAAACATTTCATACTCTCTATTCAACATGTCTGTCCGAGTCTTCTTTACAATGGTGGTTCCTTCATGGGTGATTTGCAATTTGTCTCAGATTTCCTTTGCCGTTGTGCATCTTGATACCCGTCGGTACTCCTCGAAGCTGATAGCACAATTGAGTAGGTTTACTGCCTTGGCATTTAACTCCACCTTCTTCCTATCTTCCTCGGTCCAGCTTACTTCAGGTTTGAGAGAAACAACTCCTTCGGCACTTGTAACAGTTGGATATTGAGGCCCTTCCAAGATAATTTTCCATAGTCTGTAATCCACTGCTTGCACAAATATCTTCATCCTCTTCTTCCAATAGGTATAATTTTTCCCATTGAAAAGAGGGGGTCTATTGCTTGATTGACCTTCAGTCAGATTATAGGACACCACATTTGCGCCACTGTTTTCCGCCATAAGGATCTTTACTCCAAGCTGCAAAGCTTGATCTCTTTGAGACCAAGCTCTGATACCAATTGATGGTTTCAGTGGCTAAGAGAAGGGGGGGTTGAATCTTAGCCCCCTTTTTTGGTTGCTAACACTTGCTGAACTCAGAGGAAACTTTTCTATTTTGGCTCGTCTCTGGACACGAGACTTTTTCTTTTATCTCGTCCCTAGCCACGAGACTTTTTGTTGTCTCGTCACTTGGCATGAGATATTTTTAGTTTTTGCTCCTGTGCAGTAGAAAATAGAAATGGAGTAGGAGAGAAGAAAGATTACACCCAGATATATCCTGGTTCAGCTGCTAAGTGCAGTGCAGCCTACATCCAGTCTCCATCACAACAATGATGAAATTTCACTATAATCAACTTGATTACAAACTGTAAAGTGCTAACCCAACTTACAAGGGGATTCCCACAGAATCATGAAACACAACATAGATGAACAAAGGAACTCTAAGACATCTATAGCTTTTTCTTTTAATTTTGCACTCTCTGCCTTTTTCCGCTCTATGGCTTTTACATACAAACCTCACTGTTTGCCTTTTTTCATGAGACTCAAGACATGACAAAATTAAACAGAAAAATACTAAACATAATACATTGAAGGAGAAGAGAAAACTGTTAGCTCAGGTAGCTCTGAGAACACTGTGCCTTGCACTCTCAAAATTTTTTTCCTTGCTCCAAACAGTGGCTGTTCTCTTTTTTTAAAGAAGAGGGAAGCCTCCACACTTGAAGCCAACACCCAAACTAACTTCTTCCTCCTTCAACAAACAGAACCGGTTCGGCCACATACAGAGAGAAGAGATAACCATGCAAAACCCAACATGCAATTACCTCTAGTCCTTTCTTGATCATCACCCTTCATCAATCCGAGCTCTCCATCCTTGGCTTGCTCTCCAAGATGGATTTCTGGCCCTTGATGCTTCATGATGAAAATGACTTCATCTGCTTCAATCTCTGCCTCAACCATCACTTCGCCACTCTAGCTACTTCCTGTGGTGGTTGAGCATAATCAAAGACAAGCCATGCTTCAAGAATCTCCCTTGCTGGCCGAATCTTCATCGTCCATTTTTGAGCATGAAGAGCTCAAGATTACTTCACCAAATCTAACCACATTTGGTGAAAATCTCAGCCACAGCTCATTTTTATTTTAGTATGTTTTCTTGCCATCATTAGCTTGATGGTCTTGATGCATGCAACTTCTTCTTTTTCTTGGTTGATGAACATTGCTTCCATTGTTTCTTGGACAAGGACCGAAGAAGAAGCAAGAAAGAGATGAGAGAGAATAAGATATTAATGGTTTTTGATCAAATAATTAATGTGGCAAAGAGAAAGAATAAAAGTGCACTCATGTTTCCTACTCCCCTTTGCTGAGAGGCGTGCATAGTCATAATAGCCATCAAATCAATCTCCTCTCTCTTTCTTATGTTTCCAATGCATTAAATTAAATTTGAAATCCATCCAAAGTGAGAAATGGAGTCCGTTGGAGGCAAGTAGTAACACTTGCTTTTCTTTAAACTTGGTTTCGGACCAAGCTTGGAAACATTCACCAAAATAATATTGGGCTTTGTAACATTGGAATTTAATCTGGCCCAATTAGTAACATTTGCTTTCCTGATGAATTTAATTTCGGATCAAGCATAGGAAACTTTCATCAAAATTAAATATGGGCTTGGTTGCAGCAACGTTGAGCTTGGCCTTTTAATATAACCATTCAGCCACGTAATAGAAAACATGTAGTAAGGCTGATTATTGGGCTTAAACCAGAAATTCATTTTTCGGCCCAACATAAAATCTGCACAACAAAATTATTAATTAAGCAAATATGAATTAAGATCAAATTAATAATTTTGTAATTAAATATTTCAATAATGTTTGTTCATCATCAAAATTAAATAAGAGTTTTCCAAACTTATCAGTTATTTTTAGCTACCAAGGGTTTTAAAACTTTTAGCCCTTAGTCCCCGCTTTGATGCCTCGTTAAAACCCCCTTCAGGAAAATCCTTTTTTGGGAAAAAAACCTTGAAGTCGGGAAAAAGAGTACATCAGGGAGCGGGGTTCGCTTCTAACTATAATACCTCTTCATGTTGCAAGCATGCCACGATCTTGGGAGCTCAGCACCGCTCTCAAGTCGGATACCTTGTAATACCCCTTTCCGAGGACTTCACTTATCTTATATGGCCCTTTCCAATTAGCAACGAGTTTTCCTTCACCCGACTTGTTTGCGCCGATGTCATTCCTAATCAGGACCAAGTCGTCTGAGGCGAAGCTTCTTCGAATGGCTTTCTTGTTATATCTATTTGTCATCCTTTGCTTTAGCACTGCTTCCCTTATTTGGGTCTGTTCTTGGACTTCAGGGAGTATTTCGTGTTCTTCTTTATGTGCTTGAAGATTGCCTACCTCATCGTAGAACCTCACCCTTGGTCTTTGCTCGTTGACTTCAACTGGTATCATGGCTTCTATGCCATAAGCAAGTCAGAAGGGTATTTCTCCCATGGCAGACTGAGGTGTGGTCCGATATGTCCATAATACTTGAGGGAGCTCTTCGGCCCAAGCTCCCTTTGCGTCTTGTAATCTTTTCTTTAACCCGGTCAATATGAATTTATTGGCGGCTTCTGCTTGTCCATTTGCTTGTGGGTGCTCAACCAAGGTGAACTGATGCTTGATCTTCATACTGGCTACCAAATTTCTGAATGTAGAGTCGGTGAACTGGGTACCATTATCCGTGGTGATGGAATGGGGATTCCATACCTTGTAATGATATTTTTGTAGAGGAACTTTCGACTTCTCTGAGCTGTGATGGTGGCCAATGGTTCTGCTTCGATCCACTTCGTAAAGTAGTCCACTCCCACTATGAGGTATTTTACTTGTCCAGGCGCTTGGGGAAAGGGTCCGAGTAGATCTAGTCCCCATTTTGCAAAAGGCCATGGAGAAATTATGCTGATAAGCTCTTCGGGGGGGAGGGGGGAGCGACGTGAAAGTTAGCATGCATTTGACATGGCTGACATTTCTTCATGAAGTCGGTATCATCTTTCTGAAAAGTCGGCCAATAGAATCTGGCTCGGATGACTTTTCTGGCTAATGCTCCGAGATGGTTTTCACAGATACCATTGTGCACCTCTTCCAAGACTTCTGCTATCTTTGAGGTCGGGATGCACTTCAACAATGGTGTGGATATTCCTCTTCTATAGAGGATATTTTTTACCAAGGTGTAAATTTATGCCTTCCTTTGTATTTTCTTGGCTTCCTTTTCCTCTTTGGGTAGGATGTTGAATTTTATGTATTCGATTAAAGGGGTCATCCACCCGAGGTCCAAGCTGGATACCTCTAGGACGTCTTGTTTAGCCTCTGTTTTCGTGACAGAGGGTTCTTGGAGAGTTTCCTGGATCAGTCTTCTATTATTTCCTCCTGGCTTGGTACTTGCTAACTTAGAGAGGGCGTCCACTCTACTGTTAAGATCCTGAGTTATGTGTCTGACCTCGGTTTCTGAGAATCGCCTAAGATACTCCAAAGTTTTGTCTAAGTTCCTTTTCATGTTTGGGTCTTTAGCCTGGTACTCTCCATTAATTTGAGAAGTCACCACTTGAGAGTCGCTGAGGACCACTACTTTTGTAGCACCGACTTCTTCTGCTAGCTTCAACCCGGCGATCAAGGCTTCATATTCTGCCTGATTGTTGGAGGCCGAGAATACAAATTTCAGGGAGACTTCTATTTAGGTCCCCTCTTGGTTGACTAGTATTATGCCTGCACCGCTTCCGATTTTATTAGAAGAGTCGTCCATATACAACTCCTAGGCTGTGGAGGCCTCCTCTTGATCTCCTGCGTAATTTGCCATGAAGTCGGTCAGGCACTGGGCTTTAATCGCTGTCTGAGTTTCATACCTTAGGTCAAACTCGGATAGTTCTATGGCCCATTGAACCATTCTGCCCGCAATGTCTGTCTTTTGAAGAATTTGCTTCATGGGCTGGTTCGTACAAACTTTTATCGTGTGAGCTTGAAAATAAGGCCGTAGCCTTTGAGACGCCATTATTAAGTCATATGCAAATTTCTCGAGTTTTTGATACCTTAATTCGGGACCTTGTAGAACTTTGTAGGTGAAATATACAGGATGCTGCCCGATCTCATCTTCCCGTATCAGAGCTGATGCCACAACCTTTTCGGCTACAAACAAATACAGGACGAGTTCTTCCCCGATTTTAGGTCGGGTTAGAATGGGAGGTTGGCTTAAAAACCTTTTGAACTCCTAAAAAGCTTCTTCGCATTCAGGAGTCCATTCGAACTGGCATCCTTTTCTTAGTAGAGAAAAAAGTGGTAGGGATCTCAACGCTGATCCTGCTAAGAATCTAGAGAGAGCTGCAAGTCGGCATTTTAGTTGCTGGACCTCCCTTAAGCAGGTTGGGTTTTTCATTTCTAGGACTACTCTACACTTATCGGGGTTAGCTTCAATCCCCTTTGTGTTAGCATAAATCCTAAAAATTTTCCAGCCTCCACTGTAAATGTGTACTTTGCGGGATTCAATCTCATCCCATGCGCCCTTATGGTGCTGAAGACTTGCAAGAGGTCGGTCAAGAGGTCTGCCTCATCCTTGGTTTTTATTAACATGTCATCCACATATACTTCCATTAAACTCCCAAGGTGAGGTGTAAACACCTTGTTCATCAGCCTTTGGTATGTGGCTCCTGCGTTCTTTAACCCAAAGGGCATGACCACATAGTAATAATTTGCTCTAGGCATGATGAAAGATGTTTTTTCTTGATCCGGCTTGTACATCAGGATTTGATTATATCCCGAGTACGCATCCATGAACGACAAGTATTGATATCCCGAGTTGAAATCTACTAGGGTATCAATATTTGGAAGAGGATATAGGTCTTTTGGACACGCCTTGTTCAAGTCGGTGTAGTCAACGCACATCCTCCACTTGCCGTTCTGTTTCTTGACTAGCACCACATTTGCCAGCCAAGCCAGATATTTGACCTCTCTGATGAAGTCAGCCTCTAGGAGGGCTCGTATTTGCTCTTCGACCACTTGAGCTCGTTCAAGACCGAGCTTCCGTCTCCTCTGTTGGACAGGTTGGGATCCTGAGTACACTGACAATTTGTGCGACATGAGCTCAAGATCTATCCCGGGCATGTCGGAGGCTTTTCAGACAAAGAGGTTGGAATTCTCTTGTAGGAGCCTTATCAGCTTCTGCTTTAAGTCTTCTTTCAAATTGGATCCTATATTGGTATTTTTTCCGTCCTCTTGCCCAATCTACACTTCTTTAGTCTTTTCTCTAGGCTGTGGTCGCAATTCTTCTTTGGCTCAGATTCCCCCGAGCTCAATGGTATTAACCTCCTTGCCTTTACCTCTCAGGTTTAGGCTTTCGTTGTAGCACTTTCTCGTCAGCTTCTGATCTCCCCTGATGGTTGCTATTCCCTCTGGTGTTGGGAATTTCATGCAAAGGTGGGGGTAGATACCACTGCTCCAAGCTGATTTAGGGTCGTTCTACCTATTAAAGCATTATAGGCCGAGCCCACATCAACAACTATGAAGTCGATGCTTAGAGTTTTGGATTTCATCCCCTTTCCAAAGGTTGTATGTAGGGGTATGAATCCTAGTGGTTTTATGGGTGTGTCCCCCAATCCAAAGAGGGTGTCAGGATATGCCCTTAACTCCTTCTCGTCCAATCCCAACTTATCAAAAGCTGGTTTGAATAGGATGTCTGCCGAGCTCCCCTGATCCACCAGGGTTCTATGTAGATGAGAATTGGCGAGAATCATGGTGATTACCACCGAATCGTCATGTCCGGGGGTAATACCCTGCCCGTCTTCTTTGGTAAAACAAATGGTGGGGAGGTCGGGTAGTTCACTTCCGACCTGATAAACTTCATTTAAATGCCTCTTACAAGATGATTTTGTGAGTCCTCCTCCAGCGAACCCTCCCGAGATCATGTGTATATGTCGTTTCGGGGTCCGTGGTGGTAGGTCTCTCCAATCTTCCTCATCTCGTTTCCTCTTTCCATGGTTGTCCGACCTTTCCATGAGATATCTGTCAAGACGACCTTCCCTGGTCAGCTTTTCTATCACATTTTTTAGGTCGTAACAATCATTTTTTGAGTGCCCATATAACTTGTGATATTCACAGTATTAGCTACGACTTTACCCCTTTTTGTTCTTGATGGGGCGAGGGGGAGGTAGCTTTTCAGTATGACAAATTTCCTTGTAGATGTCAACTAGGAAAACTCGCAGAGGAGTATAAGAGTGATATCTCCTGGGCCTTTCAAACTTGACTTCTTCTTTTTTCTTGGGCTCCCTCTCCTTCTCCTTTGATGGGTGGGGGTGCCCAGGTCGCCAGCTTGGTTCTCACAGCCTGATTTACTTTTCAGCTCTTTCTTATACATCACTTAAAGAAGTCGGATGTTTTTTCGAGATGGACTGAGAGAAGGGGCCTTCTCGGAGTCCATTTACTAGGCCCATGATTACTGCTTCTATAGGCAGGTCTTGAATTTCTAGGCATGCATTGTTGAACCTTTCCATGTAGTCTCTTAGAGGTTCACCGACCTCTTGTTTTACCCCCAAAAGACTAGGCGCGTGCTTGACTTTGTCCTTTTGAATTGAAAACCGCATAAGGAACTTATGCGAGAGGTCGTCGAAGCTAGTGACCAACCTTGGGGGGAGGCTATCAAACCATTTCATCGCCGCCTTTGTCAAAGTCGTGGGAAAGGCTTTGCAGCAGGTAGCATCAGAGGCGTCGGCTAGGTACATCCGACTTTTGAAGTTGCTTAGGTGATGCTTTGGGTCGGTAGTCCCATTGTACAGATCCATGTCAGGGCTTTTGAAGTTTCTTGAAATTTTTGCCCTCATGATATCTTCACTAAATGGATCTTCTCCCCCTAATGGGGTATCTTCTCGGTTAGCACGAGAGCCCCTATCTCGGAGATTAGATTCCAATCTTAAGAGCATTTCTTCAAGCTCTTTATGTCGCTCAACCTCTCTCCTTAGGTTTCTCTCTGCTTCTCGCTGTCGTTCTAGTTCTTGTTCTAGCTGCTCTAGCCGTCCTTGGTGGCCATGGAACAATCCCATGAGATCGGCAGCCTGAGGTTGCCCTTCCTTCTCCAGTTCGTGTACCCCAGAGGAGATTCCCCTTGGGTCTTTCACACCTGAGGGACCTTCTCGGTGCTGGCTATCCGCTCCTTGTAGAGATATTATTGCCCTGTTGTTGTTAACTGCATCTTGCTACTCTTGCTCAGATTCTGATGCAGTATCTCTCATTTTTTTAGGGATAAGTATTCTTTTCGTCCTTAACGTCTTGGGTCAAAATCAAAATCATCTCCGACCTTTTTTTGTTATTAAAATCATCCTCAATGTTACAAAACGTTATAAAATCATCCTTTTTACAAAAAATAATAATACTTTGACAATTTTACTCTTAAAACAAAAATAAAAATAATATAAAAAAAAGAAGAAAAACCCCACCCCACCCCACTCCCAGCCTCTTCGGTCTCTCTCTCCCCCTTCACCCCCAAAATTTTACCTTCCTCCTACTTTCAGATATAACCAAACTCTCAGGCCCCTGACCCTCCTTTCCAAGTTTCAACTTCTTTCTTCCTCATTCTTTCGGATCGTCAGTGAGGGGGTCTTCCATGAGGGGATCATCGGTGGTGGGAGATCCGATGACGCCGCCACCTCCGATGGCAGGGAAGAAGGCGGCGCTAGTGGCGGAAGAGGATGACGCAAGGAGCAAGTATGGGGAGATGATGGAGATGAAGATGGTGGTGCGGCATAAGGACTTAAAGGAGATCGTGGAAGCCATTAAAGAGAGCTTTGACAAAGCTGCGGTGGCCGGAGATCAGGTCTCTGAGATGCTCCAGATCAGTCAGGCACAATCGATCGCAGTTTCAAGCAATTGAGGAGTTTGTTCTCTTCTTCTTGTTTGTTTGTTTTGATAATTAGTTGATAATCAATTTTAGCTTTTTTATTTGTTTCATTTGTTTGGTTACTAAATTTTTGGGCAATTAAGGGGTTAAGTTCATTGGTTCTCCTTGACCATCACTTCTTCTCTTGACCCATTCCTCCCTTGATGAATCATTATTACTGCTACTCATCAACCTGTTTTCGTTGTTCACGTTGTTGTTAAGATGCGCTTGTTGCCTCAGTCCCACTTGGGCGGCAACAAAAACAGCATGATGATGTTGATGAGAATGGTAGTTTGGAGGTGGTACTTGCTACAGCATGTTTTGGAAGCTGAGAGTACCTAAAGAAGACGAAGAAGAAGAGACGGGTTATTGGAAGTTAATGACAGTAGTTGGAGAGAAGAAAGGGAAGAGATAAGGAAGTGGGGGTGCAGGTGGAGGGGGAGGGTTTTTTTTATTTTTTTATATTATTTTTATTAATTGATAAGGGTAATTTGGTAAAATAAAATAAAAAAGGACGATTTTATAACGTTTTGTAACGTTGAGGATCATTTTAATAATAAAAAAAGGTCGAGAACGATTTTGATTTTCACCCCAGACCTTAGGGACGATTTCTGTACTTAACCCTTTTTTTTATTTTGTTTTCAAATTCCTATCTTGTCTTGTTTTTAGAACCAAATAAATAGTTAGTGAGTTTTTTATGTAAATTTTTTTTGTACTAACAAGTAACAACATATAAAAAATTAAATTCTTTTTGTTAATATTTTATTGTTTGGAAAATGTTAATGTATTAAAAAAATTAAAATGAAATTGAAGTGTAACAAAGAATTTTAGCCCTTTATTATTTAATAAAATTAGAATATGAAGATGTGATCTTTGTCCAAATAAAATTGAAATGTTATAGTTAATTCATTTGGTTCTATTTGAGAACATTGAAGGACAAAAATGCTAAGTATATATATATATATATATATATATATATATAAAATTGGCCCCCTAATTATTTATGTATTTATAAGTTTTGGTAAATTATAAGGTCAAGGTAGATACTTTATAAAATTTTAATATAATGTGAAAATTTTTAATATTTTGCAACACTTAAAAAGAGATGTCTTGATAAATTTAAGTATTTTGTTCTTTTTTTTTTAATTTTGGGATTTATTAGTTATAATATTGCATAAAATAAGTTTACAGTTAAAGTTGTTTGTGTTATTATAATTAATATTTATATAAAAAATAATTTTTTTTACTTATAAATATTTTTTTAAATTTATTTGGTAAAAATATCTTAAGTATAAAAATAATAATCTTTATAATGCAATAACTTTCTTAGAGTTAGTTGTTATTAATTTATTATTATGATTTTTACATTATCTCAGTATAGGTATTACATGTTAATAATTAAATAATATTATTTTTATGACATTTTAGTGATAATGAATAAAATTATCTTTTAATTTATATTTTTTTTTTGTTTTTGATATTTATTATTTATTATATATATTTTTAATAATATTTTATTATTATGATTAATAAAAATATTATAAGACGTTGACTTTTAAAAAATTTTAAACATATTCATAGAGACTTTTTAAAATTTTAAAAAATTTTTAAGATTGAGATTTTTCAAATTTTTTCGAAAACTATTTTATATCTTATCTTGGAGACTGATTTATTTAGCTTGCATATGAAGACAATAAACATTATAAATTGTCTTGTATATTTTAAAATTTAAGGAACTAAAGCTAGGGTGGCAACGGAGTGGGTAGGGGCGGGTTTTTACTCTACTCGACGCAGACCTGCCCTATAATAATTCGCATAGAACCTGTCCCGCTCCTACCCACGGGTAGTAAAAAATTAAACCCTGACCCTCTTCCGCGGGTACCCGCCCCACCCCTATCCATCCCTATAATTATTAAATTTAATAAATTAAATTAAATTTTAAAATTTATATAACCATCATATACATAACATAAATTAAAGTAAAATTTTAAATATGATACAAATATTATTAATCATTTTACTAATTATTTACATATATTACACATGTTATATATTAAAATTATATATATTATATATATACCGGGGCAGATAAGGCGGGTATTATCTAAACCCGGCCACGCTCCATCCCGCTCAAGAACCCGCTCGGACGGGGTACCCGCGAATTCGGGTGGTGTTGCCATCCCTAACTAAAGCAGGAATGGATGTATGTGTGTATGATTGTGGGGGACAAGCGCTCTCACTACAATGTGAAATTTTTTAGACTAATATATGATAATAATATTTATTTGCTCCTATTAAATTCTTGAATTTGACCCCACACTAATTTTTTACTCAATTTTTGGTATTTAATAGTCAATTTAAGAATTTTATTTTAGATGTCTATTAGAATGATTATTTCTCCATTTAAATGAAATTTGTTTTTTTTTAGAAATTGACTCGAAATTCAAAAGAGTATTATTTATCTTTTTTTTTATATTAGCTTTAATTTTTTTCGTAGCAACATTAATCGATCTCAATTATGAATATCAATAAGAATTGGATTTTTTGTTTTGTGACTAAACAAGCAAAGAAACAAAGAAAAAAGATGATTAACCTAAATCAACAAGCATAAGATGTTGAAGCTCATCACAAGGCTTCGATCAAATAATATGAGTTGGATTGGTCTTGATTGCATATCTCGCCAGCCAATCTGCCACAGCATTAGCTTCACGGGTAATCCATTCAAAATCCACAACCCAAAGTCTTGACAGAAGCTCCTGTATCTTCTTAAGAATATCAACCACATCACAATTTAGCCCATTTTCCGGATTGTTTAAAATGTGCAAAATGTCAAGACAATCTGTTTCACACACAATATCTCTCAAGCCATAATCCCAAGCTAAAAGCAAACCCCTCCAAACAGCAAAAGCTTACATCTGACGATAGGCCCTAGAGGATAGCTACTAGAACAACCCGAAATCCAACGCCCATTAGAATCTCTAATAACACAACCAATTCCTGCTAGGTTCCAATCAGAAAACAGACTTGCATCACAATTAACCTTAAAAATGTCACCTGTTGGAGGTTTTCACCTCCTTCGATCCTTGAAAGTTATACAACTGGTACTGGCAGACTTTCTTAAATCATTAGCAGTAATCCGAGCCATAGCAACAACCTTGTAGTCTGATCACTAATCTCTATTGTTGAAAATATCATTACAACGATACCTCCACACCCACCAAAGACCCGCCCCAACAATTGCCTCATTTTCCGGCATGACCTTCCGAATCCAAAATTCCAAAAGAGTACCTTCAAATGAATCAATAAGCAAAGGATCCAACATTTGCCAAATGCATCTTGATTTCACACAGTCCCTAAGACAATGCTCCATTGTTTCCAGATCTGCATTGCATCTCGAACATCTGCCTAAATTAGTTAAATGACGCTTGAACCAAAAGGCATTTGTTGGAAGCGCATTTTGTAAACCCAGCCACATCATCATCTTTATCTTCTCTGGCAAATTAGAGCGCCAAATCCATCCACAGTTGCTATTTTCAATCGAATTCACTTTCCTCATCAGGAGCCAATGATAACCTTCTCGAGAACTATAGGCTTTTAGCGATGCGGGCCACCAGATCCATCCGGGCTCCGATTCTGACATTAGAGGAGGCCCAAGGCTATGAAGAAACTGTTTGACCTCATGAGAAATTGGCATTGCAATCTTATCCCCCTCCCAAGTACTATTGCTCCACAAATCAGCAAGAGAAAAATTTGCTTCAGATATGTGAATATAAGACGTAAGCTCACAAAGTTTGCCAAGAGGACTCCACTCATCATACCAAATCGATTGTTGCATATTTTCCACATTCCATCGAAATTCTTCTTTTAAGATATCATAAGCCTTTAGAATATTCCTCTAAGTAGTTGAGGCATTGTGACAACGAATGCTACCCATGTCCTTGGAGTTTCAGAGGTATTTGTGAGTGAGAACCTGCACCCACAATTTGTTCCTATTATTCAGACAATCCCAAACCAGCTTGCCAAGCAAAGCCATGTTCGCATAGAGAGTATCTCTATCACCCAAGCCACCTGCCTTTTTAGGAGTTATAGCAATGTCCCACTTGACCAAAGGCAACCCTCTCCCATTCGCTTGACCCTTCCATAAGAACTGACGCATCAAAGAATCAATCTTGTCGCACGCATACTTCAGAAGAAGGGAAACTTGCATATTGTAAACCGGAATAGAAGCCATCACCGCATTCACAAGACAAAGTCTGCCCGCCCTATTAAGCAAGCATCCCTTCCAACTAGCAAGCTTTCTCTGAATCTTGTCAATGACCTCCTGCACCATCTTCCTAGAAGCCCTATCATGACCAATATTAACTCCTAAATATCTTTCCAAATCATGGCAAAATCGGATACTAGAGACCCCTGAAAGCACCTCTTTTCTTCTCGCTGAAACATTCTTGGAACATTGAGCCTTCGATTTATGGATATTTACCTTCAGCCCCGATGCTTGAGTAAACATATCCAGAGTCTTCATAACCTCTGTCACCTGAGTTTTTGTGGCTTTACAGAAAAGTAATAGATCATCAGCAAACATCAAGTGAGAGATTTTTAAGCCATGTCTAGAAATAGATACTGGGATCCATGATCCTTGAGAGACTTTATACGATATAAGATAAGAAAGATTCTCCATACAAAGCACAAAAAGATAAGGGGACATGTGATCCCCCTGTCTCATCCCCCTTATGGGTTTAAAGCTTTGAAGCATATTACCATTCCAAAGAATAGACAAAGAGGCAAAGTCACACAAGCCATGATAAGATTAATAGTAGCCACAGGAAAACCAAATTTGATCAAGAAAGTTTCAAGGAATCGCCAGTCTACCCTGTCATAAGCTTTTTCAAGATCAATCTTAAATGCCATAGAACCCTTCTTCGACTTGGTGTTCCTCATGAAATGCATTATTTCTTGCACAATTATTATATTTTATGTTGTTCCTCTCCCTGGAATAAAACCATCCTGAAACGGTCCAATGATCTCAGAAAGGAAAGGACGAAACCTATTAACAAGCACTTTTGTAATAATTTTGTAAAGAACATTGCATAAACTAATAGGACGAAAATCTTTCAGGTAAGACGGAGCTTCAACTTTGGGGGTCAGAACAATGAATGTGTCAAAAACCGCCGCACTGATGTTCTCACTTGCAAAGACTCTCTTCACTAAGCCCCACACATAACTGCAAAGAGAGTCCCAAAATTTTTTATAAAAGAGAGCTTGAAATTTGTCTGGACCCGGAGCTTTGAAAGAATTCATGCCGAACACAGCTCTTTTCACCTCTTCGAGAGCTACTGGTTCAACAAGCTTTTGGCAGGCCTCTCTACTAAAAGAAGGACAAGGAAATTCTCCCATGGCATCCAGATTAACTGCCTCCCTTGTAGAGAAAAGTTTTTGAAAGAAAGAGTTTGTTTCTGATTCCAAAATCGTCTCTTCAGAAGACCAAGTACCACCTTCAAGAAACAATCCATGAATCTTGTTCCTTTTTTGCCTGATTATCGTTTGAAGATGAAAAAATTTAGTATTTCGGTCTCTGCATCTAACCCACTGCTCTCTAGATTTTTGGTACCGCATTAGCTCTTCTTGGAGGAGGATAGAGTTCAGCTCCTCATGCAAACCTTGCTATTTAATCCGCTGCTCTGGGTCTTCCCACTTTTTCAGAGACACTTGAATATCATTTAGTTGTCTTTCAAGCTCCCTCTTTTTAACAAACACATTTCCGAAAATCTCTTTATTGAAATTAAGCGCATTCTTTTGGACTTCAAGCAAACTCTTAATAACATCTGGGGCTCTTTTACTCCAAGCTGTATGAACAACATCCCGAAAAAGGGGGTGGGTTAACCAAGCAGCCTGGAATCGAAAAGGACGCTTACCCTTCTTAGTAGTCCCCTCCTTCTTGCATCGAATGAGCAAAGGGCAATGATCATAATGAAGACGCGCTAACACCTCATTATATGCCTCCGGGAATAAGAGGCGCCACTCTTGATTGATCACCGCTCTATCCAATTTTTTTGCCACCTGCAGCCCACCTTTCACCTTTCGAAACCAAGTAAAATTTCTCCCAATAGCCCCCATATCAAACAAATTACATTCAGCCAAGGTTTTAGCAAACTTCTTCGATCTTGCATTATAAAAGGAACCTCCTTTCACCTCGTTTTGCATCAGAATATCATTAAAATCACCTAACACAATCCAAGGGCCTTGAATCATATTAGAGACCTTGATCAAATCACTCCACAACCTCATACGTCGATGAACATGAGGATTAGCGTACACAACACTACAAAAACTAGAAACAGCACCCATCTGAATCTCAAGGCTAATACACTGATCAACTGCATCTAAAACTCTCACCGATATTGAAGAATTAGAACATAAAATCCAAATTCCTCCACTGTGACCACTTGCCTCTACAACACCAATATCCCGATAACCAAGCTTGCTCCAGAAATATTTCAAAAGCTCAAAGGGAACATGAGTTTCCAAAATAATAAAAAAAAGTTGGATGATATTTGTTAACTAACTCTTTGCAGTGAACTCGGGCCAATTTGTTAGAAGTCCCTCTAATATTTCAAGAAAGAAAATTGATATCTATATTATCCATAAAACTAAAATTATCAAAAAAGGCACCAACCTCAGGCGAGGAGCTTTATGAAGAGGTAGACGGGCCACCAGGATTTTTTTGAGAGTCCTGCTTCTCCATTCCCAACACTTGTTCTGGAGCACTCCTCATCGAACTAGGTGACATAGAGGGTGGAATCCGCTGCTGCTGACTTGCTCTGCCATCATTGCTCAGTAGCACCGGCGAGCTTTGGAGAGATGCCGGTCTCAGCCTCTTATGGCCGTTCTTGATTATAGGAGTGAAGGTCAATACAACGGGTATTAGATTGGCATCCTAATTTTTTTCTTAGCCAAGCATTGGAGTGTGATGCTTCCTGAACTTAGAAGACCTATTACCCGCCCCGTGGCCCGTCAAAGCCTT
Source organism: Arachis hypogaea (assembly GCF_003086295.3). Classification (NCBI taxonomy): domain Eukaryota; kingdom Viridiplantae; phylum Streptophyta; class Magnoliopsida; order Fabales; family Fabaceae; genus Arachis; species Arachis hypogaea. The sequence goes on from NC_092055.1 coordinate 9,970,406, forward strand.
CTCTCCTTTCTTTATGACTGGGCCTTTACCTGGACTTAACCCAATCTTCTTTGTAGAAATCAAGTGCTTCTTTTCCAATGAATCATTTTGGGCTATTTTTGAAAAGACCAATTTTCCTTTTCACTTAGCTATCACTTTAGTCCACCTTTCCTCCTCCATCATGTGCCCATTTTTAGTCTCCTTACCATGCAATGTAACCTCTTCTTTCTCCACATAATCCATAACTGATGCGGACAAATTGGGATTATTTCCAAATTCAAAATCTTTCTCCATTTGGTTTCCTAGGTGTTGGCCACTCGGTTTCGCTGCCTTCCTCACCGCCCCATCACTGAGAGTCTCATCCCCGGACTTAACATCCACTGCCTCTCCTTTGCATGTGACTGTGGTATGACCGAAAGTCCGAAACAGTTGCACTTCTCACATAGCAACTACAGGCATTCGTACTCCACATCATATTCATAGCCATCAACAATAATCTTCCGAACAATCGGTAGTCCAAGATTCACTTGAACACAGGCACGAGCAAATTTGCCTCTTTCTGCCGATTTGGTCGCTAAATCAATCTTTATGGGTTACCAATAGCAAAAGCAATTCTCATTATAGCTCTCTCATGATAGTACCATATGCTTAATCCAGCAATTCTTATCCAGACCATCATATCCCCAAAAGAGTCTTCGCATGGTCTAAAATCTGATGACCACAGCTTAACTGCAATGTAGTGGTCTAATATCAACCATGGACCTCCTAACAGGACCTTCTCCCTATCTTCGTTGTGCTCAAACTTGACTAGGAAATAATCAAAGTCCACATCAAGAACCTCATAGCCACCCTTGAGTCTCCATATCCCCTTCAGTTTATGAACTAGGGCCATATAACTGAAGTGTTTTCCCAGAACTTTAATCACAATAGCTTCGTTGTAAGGCTCTGAAAGAAAAATCCTAGCTTCGTTAATGAAAGTTACCGTTTGTAGCTTGGGGTCACCTTGCTTCCCCGTTACCATTGCTAAGGCATCCCCTTCTAACCCATCTACTCTGCGTTGTCCTGCTGCTTGTGAAGAACCAATAACTTTATCGCGAAAAGATATCCTCTAAATCCCACTATGACTACCCTCACATAAATCCTCCATAACACTTGGCACAATCCTCCCCACACTTTCCCCCTTATTCTCCTTGAAATGCTCATTCTTATTGTGTGCTGCCCTCAAACCTTTCTCCTGCTCTCATCGGATCCTCCTCCCTTACCCATTCTTCGAATCCTTTTTCTCATAAGAATTGACTTTTAATTATATGAGAATTGAAAAGTAAATTTTTAAATAATTATTTATTGATATATAAAAAAAATATTTATAATAATAATAATAATAATAATAATAATAATAATAATAATAATAATAATGTCATATGTACATAAAAAATAATCACATATATAAAATATACATTAAAATTAAATTAAACAATATTTATATACAAATATATAATAATTAATAAATAATTTAATAACTAATTTTTATATATACATAATATTTTTATTATAAAAAATCTCGGGATTAATTTGGGTAATTATATAAAATTTTATTATTTATAGTTAAAAAAAGTTTAAATGGGGGTTATAAAAGGAGCTGAGGTGAAGTAGTAGGCTGAGAGTAGAGAGCGGTGAAAGAGAATAGCTTTAGTTGCAGGCTACGTCGAGAATCAGTGAATCAGAATCAGTCGCAGAAATGGGAGTGGAGAAGCAATTGGTGAGGCCCGGCACCGGTCCCAAGCCTGTTCCCGGTCAGAACGTCACCGTTCACTGCACTGGCTATGGTCACTTTCTTGCCCCCTTTCTCAAACCCTAACTACATATTTTTTCCTCATTTCTTATTTTCGATGTCGGTTTTCTGTAATGATTTACATTTCACTTTCAATTCCGCTCTCCGATGATTATTTCTACTAAATTTAAATTACTTATACATATTTTGCGGTGAGCAGGGAAAAATGGTGACCTCTCCCAGAAATTTTGGAGGTTAGCTTATCTTACCTGACATAGCACTATTGAGATGTAATTAAGTATAATAAAGTGATTAATTATGGTTGGTTTTGTTATAGCACAAAGGATCCAGAGCAGCAACCTTTTAGTTTCAAGATAGGGCAGGGATCTGTTATTAAGGGATGGGATGAAGGTGTTCTTGGCATGCAAGTCGGTGAAGTGGCTCGTCTCCGGGTACGCCATGCTTTCAAATTACTTGTATGTTTGTTGAGTTTGGATGATTGAATTTGAAGATAGTGTTTTGGTTTTGCAGTGCTCCCCTGATTATGCTTACGGTTCTGGTGGCTTCCCTGCCTGGGGGATACAGCCCAACTCTGTTTTGGAGTTCGAAATTGAAGTCCTCAGTGCCCAGTGAAGTGAACACAATACACATACTGTTGCTCTTTTCATTTTAATAAATAAGGACTGGTATTGGTATTAGTTTTAGTGTTAGTGTCATATCATGTATTGTGTATGCTTTTGAGTACTTCGGCTGAATCATGAATAACTTCCGAATGATCTTTGATGATATAACATACTACTTTAGTTGCTAGTTATGCATTTTTTTTGTTCCTTGGTTTTTTCTGTGTGCGTAACCAAAAAGAAGAAGAAGAACAAATTAAACTTAGAAGGCCCACTTCATGTCCAAAAAAACCCCACTTCTAAGAACTCAAAAAGTCTAAAGAAAAGAAAAAGCAAACTCAATTTATATTCATGTACCAAGAAAAGCTAGTAAGTCCTCAATTGTTTTTTTGGGTCTTCGGCTGTGACCAAAGTAAGGCCAACCCAGAAACCGAATCCTAACCCACATCCGACCCGGTTTCCAAACAACAGCGCCACATTTTGAACGTGTTGTTTTTTGCCTCTCCTTTGCTGATTGCTGCTGCGTTCTTCAGGGTGGAGGCAAGAGTTCAGCGTTAAAGCCATCGACTCGTCACTATCATCTTCTCCACGATCAATGGTGCTGCTCCAATTATCGTGGCAGAGGATTCTGAACAAAAACAAAAAAAAGGAAACGCAAACTCACGCGAGCATTGACAAAGCTATATTAGTTACGCATGCCTAAAGTGTAAGCCTGTAAGGTCCAAACCCCGAATTAATAGTTGACTCCAAAAACACACCACACCTCGAATCTAAATGTTAGGAGGCATAAATTTATCAAATTTGAGAATTGTTAAATGATTTGATAAATTTGATTAAATTATTATTTAACAGTTATCAACTATTAACTTTATACGAAAATAATGTTAAGAATTAATTTAAACTTCAAAGTTTAAATAATTATTTAAGTAGATGAATGAGTTAATACTCGATAAATTCTAGTTGGTTATAAATATATATCCCAAGTTATAATGTTATATGTAACTTACATCTTATGTACAGTGTGTGCGGTTAGGGTAAATGTTGCTTTTTTTAAAACAAAATAGAAGTAAACCAATTTAGGTTGGTCGAGTTTCAGTTCACTCGTCTAACCCTTAAAAGGAATTTAGATCTGTCACGAATTAGTCTTTGATTTATTGGGCTGGAAGATGCCGTAGACAACAAAAAGAAAAAAATAGAAGTAAAACATTATTTTATATTTAGATGTAATTATAAAAGTTCTTTTAATAAAATTATAATAAAGGTTACACAAAGGTTAATTATATATTTACTTTTAAATTACTAATTATTTCATATTCTTTGTATTCTAATATTATATAATAAAATAATTTAGTTATCCAAATGATATTAATAATTTTATATTCCAAATATTTTAATTAAAAATTATTAATTATATTTTTAAAGGAAAAAATTTGTACTGAAGTAGCTAATTTCGTAACGCAAAGCTTTACTTCTTCCTAGCTTCTCAGTTATCTATTACCATTTAATCTTCCCACTACAAGTAGTACTGCTGAGTTCTGATAAAGCTCACTGAAAAAACATTTGTAGAGGGAAAAAAAAATGCCGTGGAGCCCAAAAAAGGAATGTATTTCAGCATTTGCAATGAATTCAATTGAAGTGAATGTTGATAAAGGTTAAAGGGAATCCCTGAATTCAAGCATTTTAGTCTCTGAAATCCAACAACACTTTGGTATATATGTAACTTAAAGTGTGGACCTCATCATAGACATTAGGCATCTGGTGCTTGTACCCTCCACTCTAAGCAAAATGGTGTACCACCACCAAGCACATAATTCACACTATTATACATAAATTATTGGGTGCTATTGCCATCTTTTAAACATTTGGTTCTTCTTCTTCTTCTTCTTTTTGGCTTTTCATCAAATGCACGGGTGTAATATATTACATTGGATGATTGCACTTAGTGGACGAATAAAATGTGCATTGCACTTGATGGTTGGTTCTTGTATTTGCATAATTCCCATTTTTCTTTATTTCACTATTATTTATTTATTTGTTTTATTCTTTTGTTTGGGTATCATGCTCTTGCATGATTAGTACAATGCACCTTGCAAAATGTACAAACTTTTGGTGGGGGCAATTGGGCCCTTGAGATTAGTTGCATTTAAATGGCTAATTAAGAAACAAATTAGGTTGCTAAATGAGTATATTAGATTTTTGATGAGTGAATTGCACATGTTTATGTCTCTGCAAAGTGCAAGACTTTAACATCAACTAGACTAAGACCTGCGCACCGTGTGACAAACTAAATTAATTATACTATATAGTATAAATTTAAAAGTATTATATTATTTAAGAATTAATTAAATAATATATAAATTAATATTAAACTTAAATATCTGTTTGTAAAAAATATTTGTAATTTGTATATAATTTAATATAATTATTCAAAAAAGATAAATAAAAAAATACAACAACAAAAGTACAAAATCATATGAAGTTGACCTCTTTCTTTAATATTATTTGTGTGTATTTTCTAATATCTTTATATAATAGAAATTTTTTTTATATATTTTATCATGTAATATAATCAATTCTAAGAAGATAAACTCTTCTTTATTTATTGGTGTGAATGTTTTTTATAAACAAATGATACCGACTTTAAAAAACAAATTGTTTTTTAATATTTTTCAATGGATGGCGTTCCATAGTTTAATTTTGAGATTTTTTTTAGTGTATTTGGAGATAATTAAAAAAAATAATTGAGAATGAAAATATAAAAAATGTAGTATAAAATTATAAATAAACTTTACTAATTATGATACATTAGAATCTATACATAATACATACTAAGTCGATGTTGTTGTGTCAAAGCCAATGTATTTGGAAATGATTTGGATAATTGATTTGAGAAATTATGAAATAGGATAATAATAGTAGCAAGAGCCAGAGTTATAGAAAATATTTAAGTAGACTAAATACTTTACACTTTAAATATATGTAACAGAAAATTATTGTTATCATCGTTTTAATGTAGATATTAATTATATTTAATCGTTATTTTTTAATTTAATTGAATAATAATAGATATTAAATTTAGTTGATTAAGAGGATTAAAGTTTTGTATCAATACTATATAAAAATATATTATCTCTTAATTTATAATATAAAGTTGTAAAATTTAACCTATGAAAAATTATTGATGTGATACACTTATAAAATCTAATATGGTATAAGTTTATTTTATATAATAAATCAGTAATATTAAGAAGAAGTCTAAACTTGTCTTATTTATTGATTCTAACAATAATTAATATATTAAATAATATAAGTTTTAATTATTTTTTATTATCAAATATTTTTAATAATAAATTAATATTTATTTTTATATAACAAAAAAAGTAGATAATAGATAGAACTGTTATTGTCATCATAATTAATTATTACTATTATTATTACGACTATTCAATCGTATGATAGGAAGGTTCATGCTCTTGATAATCATCAATCACGGCCAAGCATCTATCATTCATTATTTAAGCAAACTTCCCAAATAATTAGTGCTTGCACATCTATAATCTATTGAGACGGAATTATAGACTTTATCGAAGTTTGGATAATAAGATCACAAGTTTATTCTTCCCCTTTTTTTTCCCTCCATCTTCATTATAAATAAATCCAAATACAACTTATTCTTTATATAATCATTTATTAAATAATTTTAGGGTGCATTTATTTATGATTATTTTAGCAAAAATTTTATTTTCTCTCAAAATTATTCATTTCAGCTTTAACAAACAAGTTAATAATAATCATTATAAGTTAATAGAAAAGCATATAGTTGGTTGGAATATATAGTAGATACTAGATATGTTAGTGTTGCAAGTGTGAGGAGTGTTGAAGTTAGTCCCACATCAAAGAAAGCATGGAAGAGTGAGGAATTTATAAGATGAGAGACCCATTAACTTGACACCTTAAGGTTTTGAGTTGGATGTGGTGTCTTCTCATCTTATGTTCTCTCGCTTGATTTCTCTGTATTGGTGTAAGAATGAGTTATATAATTAGAGATATAAAGTACTTTTATAATATAGTATTAGAAGTTTAGAATTTTATGTTCAAAAGATTTAGAGTTCAATTTCTAGTGAATCTCAAAAGTAAAAAACAGTATAAAAAAAATTATACTAAAATCAAACAAACAAACAAAAAAAACTCTTAATTAAAAAAAAAAATATTAGAGATAGTGTATTAGTAGGCTGCACACAGATCGGATCGGATCGGATACGATATCCGCATTTTTTAGGTCAGATCGGATATCAGGTATATCCGCATAATTAAAAAAAATTATTTTAGGATTCTGTTTGACTGTACTACAAAAAAATATCCAAAAAATTCATTTTTTATCTGTTTAAGCCTATTTACTCCTAAAATATTATCAACAATAGTTCTCTTGAATAACAAAAACAAAATAATAACACAAGATTTAAGTTTAATTATTTTAAGTTGAAGTACAACATAAAAAATTAAAAACAAAATATTATAAAATTCATAAAATAACACACTAAAATTCATATCACATTAAGATTTACTTTCTTAAACTATGCTATTTATATATGATGTGCGGATATGTGGATTTGCGGATCGGATCCGCGGATATCACGGCCGAATCCGCAATCTGATCCTATCATTGTGTGGATCGGATAATATCCACAAAATTCAGATCAGATGCAGATAATTACCACAGATATGCAGATATTATTCGATCTATGTGCAACCCTATGTATTAGTATGATTTATATGCTTTTTGAGACTTTCAAGGAGAAAAAAAATTAACAATGCGAAATAGTGTATTAGTATGTAATAAAAGAATAGTAAAAATGTAAAATATTCCAACAAAAAAGAATAGTAAAATAAGAAATAGTGGGAAAAGGTTAAATTTGAATTATAATGTGGAAATGAAGGGCAAAAGTGAGATTAAGTTGTGTATATAGGTGTGAGCATGCATAAAGCATAATAAACACATCCACCTCTTTCTACATTTTCTCCTTCTACCTGCTTCTCTGCCACCGCTCTAAGAACTTTCTTTCCTTCCTTTCTTTTTTCTCTGAACTCTTCACATTTGGAAGCCAATCTTATCAATCTCAATCTATTTGTAAGTATCTAAAATTCTGATACTCTCTGACCCTCTGTTCTTTTTGCTTCCTAAGTTTCTGTTAAGGGGAAAAAAAGGTAGCTGGCCCATGATAGATAAAATATTAAAGTTGAAGCCTTTGTGAAATGGGGATATGATCTTCATGAAATTCAGTCTTATGGGGCTATTTTGTTTTTTGGGATCATTTTGCTACTGAATTAACGGAGAGTTAGGTGGTGGGAACTTTGAGGATTGTAGAGTAGTTTAATGGTTTACTTGTGTTTTACTTGTTCTTATTGAGATGGGGAAAAATGGTAAATTCATGCCCTTTTTTTTTTCTGTTTCACCTAGAGAACAGCATGGTGGTTTTTACCTCTATTTTCTCTTTGTATCTCTGCCTGGTTTCTAAAACAAGCTTTTTTATTTTTTATTTTTAATTATCTATGGAAAAGGAAATTGTGATTTTTATTCTGATATATCTCTTTTCAGGGGCATTGGTTCTTGAGGGCCTAACATCTGTATGAAACTCTAAGGAGTTCTGGGTGTTAAGAAGAAACCAGAATGCGGTGGTTTGGTCTTTCTGTTGATGTGTTTCGCAAAGTTGTACGCCTGAACTTGTATTGTAAAGTTATTCTGTAGATCATCATTCCCTTAAGTTCTCCATATTGTTACTTTTGTTGCATTATAGTTAGTTGCACCCATGGAAGTCAACCATTGTTTGATAATTTCTTCAGATAAGTATAGAATCAGCTGAAATCTCAGTAGTGAAGTGCAAGCCTGGTATTTTTTTGCAGTAGTGTTGTTCTTGTCTCCAATAGTTCTCTAGTTGTAGCTGATTTTTACTTTGTAGTTAGTTTAGTGTCTTCATTGCCATACTCTATTGTGGCATATTTTTTGGGGTGCATTAGGATCAGATTGATTGAGTAGCGTGGTAACGATTAAAAGTAGTTATGGTGTGCCAAGCGGCAAGCCAAACAAGATTTCGGGCATTAAAACATGAGAATGGAATTGAAGGCGAATCGACAATTGTTGTTAGAGTGATAGCATGCTTTCAACCCTTGCATGATTGTCAGGTTGGTACCATATGACTTACAGACATGATTTTGAAGCTTGATTTGTGATGAAAAAACTTATATCCATTTTGTGTTATCTTTATTAATTATTGGATTGTTTTATGAGCTCATGGGTGATGAATGCTATCTTCTAACTCTTTGCAGGCTGAGTACTTTCGTCATTTGCTTAAGCCTGTCACGTAGATAGATCAACTTTTTTTCTCATTTAGCTGAAGCTTGAGGTTTGTAGTTTTCTTTTACTATTATTTGTGCACAAGAGAAATCAAGCTATTGAAGCAGCTTCCATATCAAAGCACCATAGCATCTACTGGTAAATATTTTTATTTTGTACTTTTTCATTGGAAAGGGTTTGTTTTGTCATCTTTATCATTGATTGATCGACTATTGTTCTTTAGGTTATTTTTGTCGTTGGATGGTTAAGGATCATATGCCTTGGCCTTGCTCACAGCATATGGCTGGGTCATCACCTTGTTTGAATGTGCCGGAGCCAAACTTGTATGGTTCTTCAGCATATCTGAATCCTAGTACATTCATCTTGCCTGCGGTGAGTGTATTTCCTGGATTTGCGGCTCCTGCTGCCCCATATCTGAAGGCTGAGCCCACCAATGAAGTAGTGCAGGGGTTCCATCAGTATCTTCAGTCATTGCCAACTTTGAAAGAAATGCATACTGAAGAGGCTATGCAACTGCAAAATGCAAATTCTGTATCTTTGCAGAAGAAGTTACTTATTTTCGACCAATCTGGTAATAAGACAAGGTTGTTTTATAGTTCTGTCTTGCCTCAGTTCCAGAGTCAAGTTGTTAATGCTACGCCATATGTATACAAGGACGAAAAGGCAGCTAATTTGGGTCAAAAGCATCTACCGAACAGTTCAACAGAAGAGTCTGATAATGATCATATAGTTAATGAAGAAAGTGAAATGCATGAAGACACAGAAGAAATCAATGCCTTGCTTTATTCTGATGATTCTGATTTCAGTGGCGATGATGATGATGAGGTAACAAGTACAGGCCACTCTCCATTGGTTACTAAAAGGACTTATGTGATGCAAGAGCAGTATGAGGATTCAAAGGAGGAGGTTGCGAGCTCTGGTTTGCCAAACAAAAGGCGGAAGTCAATTAATGGCGAGTACTATAGATCACCAATGCCTGCAGGTACTGCGGGTTTAGCAAGACTAAATGATACCTATGAGCATGCCAGCGACGCTGAATCAAAATATTCCAGTGGCCGTGTGTATTCTGGAGGTGCTGAGCAAACTAAAGACAATAGTTCAATGGTGGATGATATTCAACTGAAAAGGGATAAAATCCGGGAATCATTGAGAGTACTTGAGAACTTAGTTCCTGGTGCAAAGGGAAAGAATCCACTGTTAGTCATTGATGAAACAATTGAGTACTTGAATTCTTTGATGACTGGTACTTCCGGAGAAGATAATATCACCAAAGGCTCATCGCCGCCATAGCATACTTTGATATAAGGACACATCAATAGCGAAAAAGGTCATAGTCGACGAATTCTTAGCTCTGTTTCATGAGAAGTTTGAACTTAGCAATTAGCATGCTTGGTTCTTTTCTTACTTTCTTCCATTCTGCTTTCTCAAGGTTTATATTTAGTTGTGTGCAATAAGGGAGTAAAAGCAGCAATTGGAGGGAAAAAAAAATGGGGCTTGGGATATCAATTTGTTGACCAGAATTTGTATCTTTTGGCTTTCTTGGAGTGTAGATGGTAGTGGAGGATGACTGTGCTGCAAAAGTGGATATTTATTTTCCACCCTCAAAATGTTGAAGTCTGTAGGTGAATGGTGATTGAATGCATGCGCGTTAGGTAACTTGGGTCCCACTCTGCACCTTCCTCTTGATTCCTGGTTTGATGCTTTTGGCCTCTCTTTCAAACTTGTACGCATATCATATCACATTGGCATGGGACTCTCTAAAAAAGTGTCAAGAAAAGTTTAAGTTTTGGATGTTGGGTTATGCTTCAAATTGAATGAGGAGAGTGGTTGTTACATCATGAGTTGCTTGCTGGGACCCTTTTTGTTGGATGTGTCATTTGTGGTAAAGGTTACTTTGTTTTACATCCTAGAGGGTGGAATCAACATCAAAGACATTTTTTTTCTTTCTTTTTTCTATTTTCTACGTTGTAATTGAGAGGTTGGTTGAGCATTCGAGGTTTCCTTTTCATGATGCTACTAGCCTACTACTATTTATGTGTCGGTTGAGTGATTGTGTTAATAATTTGTTTGGGGGGGTGAATCTATCATCTATATATTCTGGTTTTTGTAGCTGTTCTTCACTGATTTGTCTATGTTGGTTGTCTTTTCTTGTGTTTTATTGTTTATACCTATTGAGCCATTCAATATTCAGTGATTCAGTATGATTATTTTCTCTTCCCGGATTTTTTTAATCCTATACTAGTTCATGAAAATGGAAAGAATTTTACAAAAAGTTTGTAAAGTGATACAGTGAATCATAATCATTATTGAATTTGTAATTTTTATCATATATGAATTTTATTATCTTGTTTTAAGAATAATTAGATGTTTCTTTTTTTACTTTTATTAACTTTTTCACTTTAAAAGAACTTGATCCGAATGAAGTTGATGGTGTATTGATTAAATCCTGGCCCCCAAAGAAAAATATGTAACAACAATTCAATCTTTTTGAATTAAGTTGCAAAATTGAGTTGTTTGGTTTAAATGTTTTTTGAACTACAATACCTTTGCCACCTGGATAATTGATTATCTTGCCATTATCAAGGATTTGACACTGAAGTTGACTAAAATGCCACCTGGACTGTACATAAAAAACAACACTATAATCAAATCAATTAGAGAAGATGACTATTACCATAATAAAGATAATCATTAGCAGATTAACTTTTGCTCCCTAGTTTTTCCCCCGGATGGTACCTTCAAAATCTGATGGTGATGAATGATGATATTTGGTGTTTCACCTGAAGCATCTGCAATGCCATGATTATTGATATTGTCCCTTGTCATGTGTTGTGGTATACACTATTTTGGTGATTTGATTTGATCCCATGCCATCAACATATTTACTTATTGCCCACCTTGGAAGGCTTTTGCATCACATGACAAGCCCATCACTATTTTCATGCAGGGTGGCATAATTTATGTTGGAATATCTAATTATGTTTCTTCCTTTTATAGTTTGTGATTAAATTAATTTTGCCTTAGCTTAGGTCTGTCTCCCTTAATATTTTGATATCATTATTTATTCCCCTTTTTCACTGGTTCAATTTCTTCTATAGTCAAGGGTAAAAAAAAGAAGAAAACAAGAGGATTCAAATATGCTTTTACACTGGAAATATATTATTGAATTTGGTAACAAATTATAATTTAGCTAGAATCTTGCTATAAGATACAATAGGAACTGAAAGAAGAGAAGCCTCATTTACTGTTCAAATGAAGAAAAGTAATGAAATATGACCAAAAAGAAAAAAGGTGGGGACTCAGAAGAAATGGTTCCAAGTAAAACTAGGCCTTTAGGAAATCGAATTCCTCCACCTTCTAGTAGTCTTTCTGTTATGTTCTTCAGAAGCTGTTGGAAGCTGATGTGGTGGAACATCATGGTTTTCAACATTTGTTGTCTTTGTAAATTTGGTCAGCTTCTTCCATCCACTGCTCCATGCTGATGTATGCTTCTGCTTCAACATCATCTTATCAAATTGTTTCTGTAAAGTCTCCATGTCATTTTGGAGCTCTAAGTACTTGGCTTTCACACTCTCAAGCTCAAACTTGAGTGTGTTGATGTCTTTCTTTGCAGTTGACCAACCTTCTTGGAATGATTGTGGTGTTCCTTCAAGGAGTGTTTTTCGGTTCACAACCATTGGATGGTTAAGAGATTCATCATCACCTTTCAGAGAACTGCTGGCTAATGCATTGCTGATCTTCACCTGTTCAGAGAATAGAACTTGCACCACTACCCTTAATGGAAGCCTTTCATTTTGTGCAGCATGCAGGCATGCATCAATGGAGAGTTTCTGACAATCCATTACACGGCAGAGTCGCTTCCTTTCATGTTCAGACAGCGTTGGATGCGCCTGTTTATTTGTTTCGCAGAGAAGATAATTCAGAAGTAGAAATCATTTAGACTATGAAAGAACTAACTAAACACATTTTTACTGTTAATTCTTTGGTAATTCTGAATTGAATCAATTCAATCTTTTATTTTAACTCTAACCAATGAAACTGTAGTTAGTTAATTACCTTAAGGTATGAATCAATTGCTCTGTAAAGTCCATCATCACAGGTCCTAGCTGACTCCGGCAAAGCTTCGGCAAGCACCTGAAACTTTGTCAAGGACAGGTTTCTATCTCTGGACACTTCTGTAAGATAACTATCGACAAGCCTTGCAACTCTTGCCTTGGCATTCAAGTTACTACTTCCCATATGTTTGTCCGAAAAAGATTGTCTACCTGGACTTGAAGTTTCAGTCTGTTCTTGCACAAGAAAATGCTCTAATAGCCTCTGAACAAGGTCCACATCATACATAGTCTCACTCTTATTATAACATGGAATCAGAAGATCAGCAAGTGTAGCCTGCTCAAACTGCATTCCCACCCTTTTCTCCAATTCAGTAACAAGTGCAGGAGCAACTTTTAACATGTTAGCCATTCTCAAAAGTCTAAGAAGGAAGCTGCATGTGACACTATCCTTCTGTGGTGGAATGATGCTGATGAGGCTCTCAATGATGAGTCTATGATCCTTAGCTTGAAGACTTGAAGAGGCATCATCTCTAGGTGCAGCCACAACCATGTGGAGCCCACCTTTCCAGCTATTGCCACTAGTATTACTACTACTGTTACTGATGCTGCAGCTACTTGCTTCATCATTTTGGAGTGCTGTGTCATTGATCAATCCTGGTAGCCACTTAGTTGCATAATGCATTATTGAAGCACCAATCAATTCAAATCTCATACCCTTAACCTTGATTGCAGTTACCACTCTAACAAAGTGATCGATCCTGAGGATCGAAACATCCTCAAACCACCAATCAGGAGGAACCTGCTGATTCCTACTTGGGCTTGAATCTTTCATGCTCATGCTATTCCATCTTGGGCTGGAAATTTTAGCTGTTCTTCCGGTGTAAGACCACCTTATTCCTTTAGGATTAGCACAAGCTTTCCAAGCTATGGACTCGCTGCACCGGCGAACAATTTGGAGGTTCTCGGCCCAAGGCGAGAGCTTTTCGCAGCTTTTCAACACCACTATGGAGTCTCTCCAAGAAGACAGAACAACATAGCTGAGGAATGCTTCTGTCTTGAATATGAGATTCCCTTCCTCTAAGTCTTCTGTCATTTCAAGATACTCAGCAGCACATCTTAGGCCAGAGATGTTGCCTGCTGTTAAATCAACAGCAATTCCATAGCAGAATTTGGCTGCAAGCTCAAAAGCTTCAGGCCCACCAGGGATATCATCCATAACTATCTTATTTATATCCGGGTCTCTGGATTCATATATGATCCTATTCAGCTTTCCACTTCTAGATAGCAAGGGGTACTTTTTCACAAAAGAGAAAGGAAACAAAAGGTTTACAAAATTCAACAGTACAAAGATTAGTACCTTATCTCCTTGTATATATGACTATACATACTATAAGGTTACAAAAATTGCATACCTTATGCAAATGGAAGCTAGATTCTCCAATTTGTACTAGAAAGTCACTTGGAATATCAGTTGCAACATACCTGCAATGGAAGGGACTAAACTTATTAAGATTGTTCAAAGATTATGAAATGGACAAATTAACAGTATAAAAAAACAAACTTTTCAGTCCCATCTTCTGCCATGTGTCTTAAGACTTTCAAAGTTACTAGAATTAGTAAAGGAGATTAGTAACTGTTAACACCCTTAAAAAGGGTACTAATTAATCATACGCATTAAGTATAATTAAACATACCAAGAGTGGCCTCTTTGAACAAATCCTTCTGTCTTGACACCATGCTTGGTTGATGTGAGTACTCCACCCCCATATTGTTGTCCTACTGCTGCTGATTCACTTTCTGATTCCCACATGCTGCAAAAGCCAGATTCACAATGCAGAGCTCTTGAATTTTTCTCAGAAAAGTAGCTTTTACACACACAAGGCCAAGAGATAAAAAAAAAAAAAAAGCTATGTGAATGAGTAGAGAGACTAGAGTAGTAGACAAGAGACTTCAGTGAAAGGAGGAAACCACATGGGATGGTTGGAGTAATGAGTTATCACAAAAATTGTCGGCTTCTTGAAATAAAAAAGTTGAAGGACTGGTTTACAGGCTGTGCTGAAATGGGCATAGTCAATAGACAGTGGTGGTGTTAGTGTTGTTGTTTTTGAAATCTTAATGATGAATCTCAGCTTGTGTTTTTATTCAAGCCTTTGGATTTTAGGTAACCCTTTCTTATGAGTCAATGTATTAAGACAGAAAGCTTCAGTTTTGTTTTGTAAACTGAACTGTGAGGTTGTGAGTTGTGACCACACAATCATACATGTCTCTTCCTTTTCAGCTTATTTTCTTTATTCTTTAGATGTTACTGAATTTATTACATTCCAAAACATTCCTTTGACATTGGGAAAAATAAACAAATATAAAAAATAAACGCACTCCCATGCAGAATTTTTGGCATGTAAAAACTAAAAAACTTCAATCAATTATTACAATAATGCCAATTGATTACTACTAGGATTAATCATATCATAGCCAAAGGTAAAAGAGAAATAACTCTTGGCAGAGCAAAATTACAAAAGAGTAAACATGTCTCCTTTTATCCTATGAACAAGAACAGGTTTTGAAAATTGATGAGAGGTAAAAATGAACAAGTGGTAGTGGATTTTTGAGGGCAAAAATGACTATGACTTGTGGTTATATGTTTTGTCCTAGTGGTACCAACTACCAACATATCTGCATTTGACTGTTTCATAGTCCCTGTGTGAATCCAAACTATACATGTTTTTACAATTTGCTTAAGGAAAAAAAGTTACAGTTTTGTTTTTATAAGTTTAGTGTATTTGGAGTCATCAACAAGAGTGTTGGTGTAGTAATAAAAGACAAATTAAAATATAATAATATACTTCAAAGTTCAGAGGAGCTTAAAGCAAAACAGAAAGGAATAAAAAAGGTATATTCTGCATCATCAGCAGAATTTTGTACTTCTTGTACATATCTGATAAAAAGGAAAAACGTTTTATGGAAGAACTTACTAAAAAAAAATTGTACTTTACAAAGAATTATGCAATCTCTTTTTTTTTTTCCCAAAAGAATCATACAAATTCTCAATCAGTGCCATACTAGGCTAACTAAAATATGGTTAAATGTCAACAAGAAAACAACATTTAAATCTTGTCCTTTTGATAATTGAAACCATTAGACACACACTGAAGTCTGAATTGAATAAGGTAAGGGTAAACTTTTTGGGTCTAGTACTATAATCTTAGGAGATTATTCAACACTGGCAGAGTAGTTTCAGTTTGTCTCATTAGGTTGTACTTTTACCCTTAGACTTAGAGTGTGTCCCCTCAAAATAAATGTGTGGTTTTGGTTTCATCATATGAGATTAAATCCAAATAATCTGAACTACCAATCAATGAAACCTATCTGAATTTATTTCCTACATCATTTAAATTAATTATATAAAACTCAAGGATAGGATTATGATTCTGCTACATCATGATTTTGGTTCTTAATCTTCAAATCCGGGACATATCATATTCATGTCTTCCTACTTATCTGTCTGACCTTATCAATTATTAGAAGTCATTTTTTTTTGTCAAATTTTCTTTTTCAAAAAAAAAAATTAATTCTTGCATGAGATTACCTTTTGGCATGCCCAGTTGAGTGATATGCAACATGCAAATCTTTATTAAATTACTTGATTTTAAAAAAATAACTTATTTAACTCCTGAAATTAGACAAGAGTGTATATACAATTTTTTTTTACATCTCTATATCAGATAAATTACTTTAAAAAATAATTTAATTTTGATGTACTACCAGTGTAAAATAGTTTTATACGAGTATCCAATTATGTAACGATACGTCTACAAAAATAACTATATTTTATATTGATAGCGTAAATAACCATCCAAAAGAACAGATGTAATTAAATGACTCTGTAAAATGTTTAGATGTATCAAAATTAAACTCTTAAAAAATTGACAAAAATAAACAGACACAGTTGTGGCTAGCTCAGTAGTGATTAGTGAACAGTATAAATTGGTAATAATATTTTGTAACATGAATTGATGGTCATGCATGATGCATAGTGTGTGAAAATACGGGAAAGGGATATTGTTTCCAAAGTGCATGGTGGGAGTTGTGCCGCGTAAGCTCACAACTATTTGCCTCACATGCTTCTGCCATTGGCTGTTGGCTCTTGACCAAGCATACTACCTGTATTCAACCCCCTTCACTTCAACCTTCTCTTTCCATTGATTCATTCAAGGACCATACCATACCATACCATACCAATAATGCATTTTCATATGGTACTATCATGCATCTTGTTTAATGCGGATGTTAATGAATTGTTCTGTGAGATTTGTACCATGTTAGTTGCTAGCAGAAGCAGTCAGTCCCATCATCCATTATTGTTTGGCTTTTAGGTCTATTTCAATTCAATGTTTGTTGTTTGTTCTTTCATTAGGATTTGGAAGTTAGATAGATCTATGCTTGGAGGCTACAGCATTGCTTAGTTACTTGTCAAATGGTTGTTGCCATTTATGGGAAAACCTCCCTGTTTCTGCAAGAAACCAAAAAAGGTGCTTACTTAAACACTTGCATGTAGTATTAGCTTCTATTCTTCATTAAAGGAGAAGAAGAAAACTTAGCATTTCCATATTAAGTTATTAACTAACCATTGTCAAGACATGTTGCCAAAAAGAAGGAAAAGATAGCATACATAAAAATTTGTAGGAATAAATCTAGCCACCACAGCAGCATTACAACTAATCTAATGAGGAAATGAGGAAAATACAAGGCTCTCACATAGAACCACTGGAGTGTTACAAATCCACAAAAACAGTTCAAAACTGTCATCCTGCAGGTTATTTATTGAGTCATCCATCAGCGAAATGCGAATAAGATACATAATTCCTTTCAAAACCCTGTAAAGTACACTACATGATAGATTCACCGCCAAAGAACTGCTGATTAATTGTTTCCGGGATTGAGATTCTTGTCAATGAGAACCATGTTCAAATTGTTGGCAATTTCACCTAACCCAATATCTGTAAATGCAGCCATAATCCTTTCACATGCAAGCATATCAAAATCTGAGGCAGTTGATTGCTTCCATTGATCAATAACTTCACCCACTTCTTTTGTATGCCCAAGCATCAAATATGAAGAAACAACACAAATATAATTCCTGCTAATCATTTTCTGGTTAGTCATTCTCAAGGATTTCCATATCTGATCTATTTTATCCTTATTTCCCAACCCGGCATAGAGAATGATTAAGAAGTCATATGTTATCCACTGCCTTTGGGAGATTCTTTTTTCAGCCTCAACAAGGGTGTTTGAAGCAGCATTGTCAAGATGACCTACTTTAACATATATATTTGCCAGGTTCAAATATCTTGTCCAACTTTCATCAGAACCAGCACCATGACTCATTTCACCAAGAATCCTTCTAACTTCATCAACATTAAAAGTAGCAGCACAGGAACTAATCCAGAGGTTGTAGGTGAAGATATCTGGAGCAACCTTTTGTTGTTTCAGTTCTTCAACAACTAAGGGAACCTTTTCAAGCTGTCCGACTGACACGTAAAGTGTCATCAACTCGTTGTAAGTGAGGGCATCAAAGGAGAGATTGGAATCCTTAATCCTTTGATAAAGTTCTTCAGCCTTTTCAATCAGTTTTGCTCCTGCATAGGAATGGAGGAGGGCTGTGTAAGTTTCAGTTGTCTTTGCAGCAAGAGGTAGACCCTCGAAGTAACGCTCTGCAGCATCAATGCCGAAAACTTTAGTCATCAAATCTATGCGGACTGCATAATCAGAGTCTGATAATTGGTATTCATCATGGGCAACCATCCATTCTGATATCTGCAATCATCAATAGTCACAAACTGCAGAGCCGTAGATCCAACAGAAAATAAGAGAACAATATTCATACTAGAGCCTTCCATGCTCAATGTGCTCTTATAAATTTTAAACTTTTTGTTCCATTACAGTCAAAATTCAAATGCCAATGGGACTATTTATCAAAGTCCATACTTAGTGTATTACCAACCACTATAGGATTCTTCATTTCAGCCATTATAAGCATAACACAACTATAATACTTGAAACCTTACAGACCTAATAAAACTCCAAATCTCAAACTGTATTATTCTAAGCTGAAACCGGGTGCAGGATCAAGTTTCTTGGTGAGAAAATAAGAGAAAATGAGAGACAATTTTGAGGGGCTGGGAAAGCTCCCTTTTCTTATTGAATGCAGCAATTAGAGTGACAGAATCTAACTATATTACAACAGTTTTCTATTTATAGACATAGCTAACTAACTAAGTGCCCGCTGTATGCTGAGTCATCATCACAACTAATTAACAAGTAACAACCTAACACTCTAACTTATTAGCTAAGCTAACTGAGCAGGGAATAGCTGAAGCATTTCCAACTTGCTCAGTATCACTCTCATCACTATTTTGCTAAATTTCAAGAGATGCTAAGAGATATGAACTTAATGACCAATGTAGAGAACCTAGCTCTCTAGACAAAAGGATCCCTGACCTTAATTCACAAAATGATTATTTGTCCTCCATTATTTGAGGCTCTAAGCCTTGGTTTTTATACAAAAAACGAACAACTAACTCCATAAAAACTATCTAATAATACTAGCAAGTTAACCATCTAAATCATTAAAATTCCAATCACCATGAGAAAGGAAAAGATCAAATAGAAACCTCAAGAGCATGTTTGAAGCGCTGAGATCTTCTAAGGTCTTTGGATATATCCCGAAGCTCGGAAGCTGTAATTGTATTCCCTTCAAGGACCCATTTTTGAATAATATTTGTGGCGCTTCGCTTTGGGAGCCTTAACCTCATGATTCTGCTCCTTAGGTCATCACCGTCTTCAGCCACAGAGCTATGAGTCTCTTCTTCAATCGCCACGTCACTGTTCACAGCACCCGAGGACGAAAATCTTGATAGGTTTGATGCTCCCTTCAGGAAACAAGGCTGCGGCTGATAGATATAGCTGCTGTTTCTGCATGATATGACCAATTTGCAATAATCGTGGGTGAGTTGAGAACTACCAATACCCTAAACAACTTCAATCTGATTGCTTAGTGAGAAAATGCAAGAAAATCAAAGAAATTTTCGAACTTTCACATGTTCCCAATCTGGGGGTTTTAGAGGGTTCAATCAGTGGGATGTATATACATTGATTGGAAAAGAGGGTCAGCATGACATGAACATCAAATCACAGTTGCAAAGTGTGATTTTGGAACATCGAGTGAGAGAGTAGTTAGGCTTACCGTCTGAGAGCGAAGAACAGCGAACGACACGCCATTGGAGGCGTTTGCTTCCTTCACCTTGAATCTGTTTGCTCTCAACTATTCCAGTTTTACATTATAGCTTTAATATTTTTTGGTTACTTTTTTTTTTGGGTGACTACATTATAGCTTTAATATATCTAATTTTTATAAGAAGGAGTATAGTTCAAATGACATAATTTATTCATATTTATTTAAAAGTCGTAGATTTAAGTTTCATTTCTAATTTTGAAAAAAAAAGTTCAAATTCTAAAATATTTAAAATACAATTTGATAGTTTATTTTTTAAAGATGCTTGAAAAATATATAAAATATATTTGTTAAGATTTTAAGTGTGATAATACATCTTTTGATTTGTAACAAAAAAAAAAATTTATGTAAAATATTAGATTTGACACAATATTCTTTATGTATTTTTTTTTTTAAATTTGATTAGACATTAATATAACAAAAAGATTAATTATTTAATAATATATAAAGTATTAAGTAGATAAATTTTTTAAGAACAGCCCTTTTAAAAAATAAATAAAACATCGGTAACTATGATATTTAAACTATAGTTTATTGGCATATATAAATTTCTTTATGCGATTAAAAAGCTAAAAGATAAAATAGATTTTCAAAATGGCTCATGTAAAACGTGAAAATATACTAATTAAAGTAAAATTGTCGCTAGCTACTCAAATTAAGATTGATTATTATCACTAAAAGTCTAAAAGATTATGATACTACTAAAAAGATACATGTAATGAAGGAAGTCAATTAAAAATCTAATGAGCAAAGATTGCATGGAAATCTAAAGCAAGAGAGTTGTCGTATATGATTACACATGATATGAATACAACCTTCAATTTGTAACACTATCAAATATTCTTGAACAACTTATTCAACACTTGCTAGATGCCTAATAGAACACATCTTTAAGGACTCCACCAAAACATTTATAGAGGCAATCCTCAATAAAATAAAACCATTTTCTCCTCCAATAAGGATTGATCCAAAGAATTGCAATGAACACCAAGACTACCATCACATAGGATGCTGCAAAAGTCCAACAAAATGAAGTGAAATCAATGACAGAATTGTCCTCTCCATTATTGAAGGTAGCAAGTGCTGGTAATGGTGCCATTGCAGTGCCTCTATTACTGATTCTCCAAGAGAGATATGGATTTCCTATGTAGCTGTTCCCACCAAAAGTTGCAAATTGTCCTTCATCAGGTGCTCTGCCAGAAAAATTGTTGTAGGACACATTGAAAACAGCCAGAGAGTTCAAGCCTTGCAGTTGAAGAGGGATTTGCCCACTCAATCTATTAAAAGATAGGTCCAAGCTTTCAATCATCTTTAACTTTTGGAAGCTATCTGGAATTGACCCAACTAAATGGTTGTGTGATAAGTTAAGGGCATGAAGTGCAACCAAATCTCCTATGGTTTGTGAAATCTTTCCCTCTAACTGATTACAAGACAAATCCAAACCTGACATATTATTGAGAATATTGCCTTTGTATGATAGACTTGAACCTTTTGTAGTAATTCTCATTTCTTCTGGGGCAAAATAAGAGGCAACTTTGTCATGCATTTCAACATCAAAGTTATGGTACTGAAAGTTGATGTACAACAGTTGACTGTATATAAATCCAAAGTAAGAAGATCTGAAGTAGTTTGCTAAAAAATCATAATAATTCCCTTGGTTACCAAAGGAGATATTGTTGAAGCATGTGGGTATAGTCCCAGAGAAGTTATTGCGAGAAAGATCCAAGAAATTGAGTTGTTTTAACTCACAAATCTGCTTGGGAAGTTGACCTTGCAATCTATTCCCAGCCAATGAAAGGTACTTCAAATTTGTGAGCCCATTGACACTATTGGGAACACTTCCTGAAATGTTGTTGTCTCCCAAATCAAGAGAAAATAATTCAGAGTTGTTTAGTATTGATTCAGGAATGGTACCGGCAAGACTATTGTTCCTTAAGTGAATGAACTTCAACCATGATGATGAGTTGCCCAAACAAGAAGGCAATGCACCAGAAAATCTGTTATGAGATAGGCTTACAAATGTGATGAATTCAAGTTCACATAATTCTCTTGGTATTGCACCTTCAAAGTTATTCCCTGACACACTCAAGAATACAAGATTCAAATTTCCAACCACCCAACCTGGAAGCTCACCTGATAAATCATTGTTAGAGAGATCAAGCAGACCCAAATGCTGCATATTCCGGAGTCCGTCTTGTAGTTTTCCATGGAAGTTGTTATTGTCCAGCATCAGCACACTTAAGAACGTCATGCTCAAAGGTGCAGCAAGTATTTGTCCTTGGAACTTGTTATGTGATAAGCTCAAAATTTGCAAAGAGATGCATCCCTTAAACATTTCATTTGGTAACTCCCCAGATAAATTATTGTATGCCAAATCCAAAGTTCTCAAGGTTGACATCTCTCCAACTGAAGCCGGAATATCGCCGTCGAGGACATTAAAAGAAGCATTAAGATATTCAAGGTATGGAAAAGAGAATCCCAAGGATGTTGGTAGTTTACCTTGGATCATATTATTCGATACATCCAATGTGTAGAGATGAATATTCATTTTTTGATCTTCAAAATAACCATTGAACAAGTTATTGTTGAGGAATAAAGCTTCCAACTTTGGATTGTTCATCAATAACCAATTGGGAAACCTACCAAGAAGATTATTGTTTGATAGATCAATGAATATCAAGCTACTTTGGTTGGAAAGGAAGGTAGGAATTGTTCCTGTGGCAGAGTTCAGTTGACAACTGGACATGTCTAGATACTGCAATTGAAACGATGGAATCCAAGGAGGATTCTCAGTTTCCACTTGAAACTTCTTGTTCTGCTGTCTTCCAAGTCTTAATACTTTGAGGTCTGAATAATTAGCCAATGTGCTTAATGGGAATGTTCCCTCAAAATTGTTGTCTGCCAGGGATAGGTACTCAAGAGGTGCATTATTGTGAGCAAGAAAGGATAATGATATGTTTCCACTTAAAAAATTCCTTGAGAGATCAAGAGCTCTAAGTGATGTCAAGTTTTTTAGGCAGGAGAATGAAGACAGAGATCCAGTAAGATGATTATCACTCACATCTAGCTCTTGAAGATTCTTCATTTTGCATAAACCTAGAGACAACCAAGTAAGGTTAACACAATCACTAATTAATCCAGCAAGAAAAATAATGATGAAAATGTGTGTTCACCTTGGATTGGTACAGTGGTTCCGGAAACAGACCTTAGGATAAGTACTTCCAAGTTGGGTAAGTCAGTAAAAACTTCACAGAAAAATGGATCTATCAATTTAATAGGTTTGATTAACATCTCCAAATTAATAGTATAAGCTTTATAATATGCTAGCACTTACCTTCATTATCTTGTTCTCCAAACAAGATCCCACTCTCATGCAGGATGAGAGATCTAAGATTTGGTAGGTGCGACAAAAATTTAAATGTTGTGTTGGCATTTACAATATGAGTACCACTTAAATCAAGGGTTTCTAACATTAACCTCGACAAAGTCTTGGAATACTCTGAAATTTTTAGACTCAATAGTCAATACATATATATAAATAATAAATTTATTAATGAAATCAATAGCTAAATTCAGTGAAACATCTGATTTCATGACACAAGTGGAGTCACGTACCTAGAGTTGTCGAGGAGCTTGATGTGATTGTAAGTGAAGTTTTACTCAAATCCAGTGTTTCCAGATTTTGTAAAACTGACAACTCTGTAAGGAAAAAATAAAGTAGTTTTATATGTACATCAAATTACGTCACATTAACAAAAATAACTGTTAACAATATAAATAATTGTCCAAAAAAATAGATATAATGATCAAAATTAAACTCATAATAATAATGCATGTAGACGTATACATATGTATGCATATGTATAAAATACCATCAATAGCTAGGGGTCCAAGAGTGCCCATGCTGTATTCGCTAAGAAGCAGGTTCTTGAGGAATTTGAGGGGACTCAAGCTTCTGAATATGCTAGTAACGTTTATCGTTAAGTAATTCTGACTCAGATCCAATGTTTCTAAGTTCTTCAATTCTGACATCCTCTTGAAATCTTCGACAACAATACATTATTGAAATGAATCACGTGAGGATAGTTACTACTTTAGTAATCAAAATAATTATGCTCGATTTTTACTAGACAGTAACGCATACAAGCACATACCGTCAATTTCTGAGGGGCTTTGAAGTCGATTACCGCTTAAATCCAAATGCTCCAAGTTTCGTAAAGCTAACAACTCTGATACACAAATATTACTTCTTAACTATTCATTTTTTTCAATTGCCAATCTGCCCAATCACTATAGGTTTTTATTTGTTAGATAAATGTTGAGCCACATAAATTAATAATAAGCTTATATCATTATTAGCTATAATAATATAATAACTAGGAAGCATTTCAAATGTTATAGCATTTTAGGTGTTTCAATAGTTTTATAATGGAAAGTTGTGGACACTTTGTTTTTATATGAAATAATGAATAGTTAAAATTATTACATAATTTCTCATATTTGATTGAATTGTTATTTAATTATTTTTAGTTAAATTATTAATCTAATAATTTTTAAATATATATTAATTTTACATAACAATAATTGTATATAAATTTTTATTTAATTTTAATCATTAATAACAATCATAAATTTATATATTATTAGAATGATCATTAAAATCGCTAATGAGATTTTTTTCATTCTCATTTAGAAATTGCGAGTTCAAATAAACAGAGCGCGCTGAGTACCTCGAACAGGAAAGGGTCCATCTAAGAAGTTATTACGAAGCAGCAAAGTCTTGAGAGAAGTGAAAGAAGTCAACGTATCTATGACACTGATGTTAAAGGAACAGTAACTAAGATCTATTGCTTCTAACGTCTTCAACGTTGACATGCCTCCGTGATCTTATCAAAACAGAAAAACAAAAATCATATTTGTGAAATTAACAAACGTAACGGAGAGATAGACGTTAGCGAAGTTGATTATTTAATTACCTTGAGTGAAAATGGAGTTATTGAAACAGTTAAAGGAGAAATCAATGGTGGTTAAGTTCTTGAAGGGTATGAAGAAGGAAAAATCCAGCGTCAAGAAGTTGAGGCACTGGTGGTTGTACGGATCAAAGTCATCCGGGTGAGGATAAACCCCGTTCAAGAACTGAAGGGAGAGATGGGTCACGTGACCGGAATCAGGATCGCACGTGACACGCTCCCACCCACAGCAATCACTGTTTGAGTCGTTGATCCATGAAGACAGAGAAGCCGGCCTCTTCAGAAAAGCCTTGTATTTTAGCAGTGCTTCTCTCTCTACTTCCAAACATGCTTTAGCTTTGCTTCCATGGCCTATAATTACTATTATTGTTGCTGCATACAACACCACCACCCTTGAGTTCAACATAGTATCAAATTTGTTGCAAGATTTTTAGATATGATACATAGTTTTTCCATTAATTAGCAACTATATCTTTGGAGTAGTCAAAGTCATGCTTGCTTGCAGCATTCATGAGAAATTCTTACTTAATACTTAATACTTAATACACCATGAAATAAACTATTTATTTCGGTCATATATAATATTATTTACAGAACCCGCATCCGGTTATTTTTATACTTTAATTTCTTTGAGTTATATTACGTGTACACCAAAATTAACCACCAATATAAAATATATATTAGAATATAAATATATATTAAAAATAAATTAAATCACACATATATTTATACATAAATACATTAATAACTAATTTTAATAGTTAATTTTAGTATATAAATAGCATTTTTCAACTTGTTAATCTCGTCGACATAAACGCGCCAATAATTTAGGATAGCGCCTTTTTTTTGTTGATTGCCTCGTCACAACTGCCAACAATTTATAATAAAAGAGTTGTTGAATGTGAAATTGTGAATGACTGAATGCTTCATGATCAGTATGAAGCGGGACCCACGCGGTTATATACTTATATATATACACCTAAGGGAAATGATAAATAAATAATTAAATATAGTTGCTCACTGATCTCCAATGCTAGTGTTTTTTTTTTTTTTGACCTGAACTCTAATGTTGAACTGTTATAGTCTAATTTGTAGAATCTAAAGCCCAAATTTAAAGAACCAAAAATGGATGAAATCTGAAAACCTTAAAGTGCCATAACCGGTTGAAATACCAATTAGTACGAATAATTCTTCCTCATAATATGATAGATTATTGAAAACTCATGAAAAAGTTAGATAAATTATACAACATATGCAAGTTAATAATAAAGTAATGTTTTCAAATCAGGTTTGTTATTAATTTATATTTTGACATTATGGCAGCATTAATGAGCATTTTTGGCTAACTGGCTGCTTGAGTTCCTCATAATATGCTAGTTGCAAGTTGGATTCATTTGTTGTCACAACTTTATTCTCTGATAGTTTACCAAGTTCATTGAGTCTTTGAGCTTTGAACTTGTCAAAAGTATTGCTATGAGTGTGATTGTGGGTTATCATTTTCCCATCTATGCCATCATCAAACTTGAACGAGGTAAAGGCCTAATTGCAGTTTGGGTATAAACCTTAGAAGAGCAGAATATAACAAATTCAAGTGAAAAATCAATCATAAATGACAGCTTTGGTTTCTCAGCAAAATTAAGCAAATATATTTATTTGCAACTTATTGATTCTCTCTATTACACAATTGAGCATCACATAACTTGTTTGATGCCAACATCAAGAACAAAAGGAAAACATTGAAACTCTCAGCTTGTTGAGAGCAGCATACATACATTTTTAAAAGCTTCTCAGATTATTAGCATTTTGCTTCCTCTGAGTTTGGCTGCGGCTATACAAAGAAGACACAAGGTATTTACCATTGTAGGAACGTGACCTCTTCATTGAACTAGGAACAACACTATGCAGATACCTTATCCTGAAAGAAGAGCTTCTCCCTCTCCCTCCTCCTCTCCCTTTTGAACTACTTGCCCCATTCTCATTCTCATTTCCATTAACATTAACCCTCTTTGAACCAATTCGTTCACTCTCAGTCTCATCCCCAATAACTCTATTCGAATCGGAATCCGAATCCGCAGATAGAACAAATGCAGATGCAGCAAGAGCAATATCTGCAACAGAAGAAGAATCCAGAGAAACAGATCTCCTTGGCCTAATCATGCTTAGTACTCTTTCACCTCCCAATTGGCCTTGTTCTTCTCCTTCTTCATCCTCTTCCCTGTTCCTCAATTCAAAGCCAATATTTTGAGTATTTTCCATTCCTCTAAGGCTTCTTCCATTGTTAATATTTTCCACAGATCTCATCTCCAAGGAACCTGAACCTGAACCTGAACTTGAACTTGAACTTGAAGTTGAATCAAGAACATTAAGATTATGATTATGATGCTGCATAGATGGAACCCTAAGAGTGTTCTTGGAAACAATTGGAGCTCTACACATAGGACAATTGGTGTGTGACCTAAGCCATGTATCAATACAAGGCAAATGAAAAGCGTGGTTACACTTTGGCAATAATCTAACATTCTCATCTTCTTGAAACTCGCTCAAACAAACAGAGCACTCTGTTCCTTCAATCAAACCCTCACCTCTCTTATACCTACAAACAGCGATTGCGTTGATGATCGATTCTTGAAGACCGGGTGTACGGATGTACCAGATCGGGTGGTCCACCACAGGACCGTGCTCCTCATCAACGAAGAAATCATCACGCGTATTATCCTGTGTTCGAAGACTCAACGGTGGCGATAAGGATCTTCTCCTCCTTCTGAAGATCCTCGCGAAGATTGCACAGCAAATAACAACGAAGAAAGCAGCTCCGATAACGGAGAGAGCAAGGACCAAGTAGGGCGACAGCGCGTGGCTTTTTCCATGGTCTGATGTATCGTCTAAGGGGAGAGGAGGAATCGGTGGCGGTGGTTGGGAATAATAGTAGTATTGGGGGTTGGTGATGCAGATTTTGAGGCACTCATCACAGTTTGAAGAACAATTCTGCTCCACGTGGCAGAAGGACTCGCAGAATTCTGGCATGAGTTTTCTGCGATGGTGAAACACCATTTCTGAGAGAAACTGTGGTTAGTTAGGGTTTTAGGGTGTGAAAGAAGAGAGAGAGAAAGAGAGAAGGAAGGAAGAAAAAGAAGAAATATGAACATCAGCATTCAAAGAGAGAACAGAGAAGGTGGTGGTGGATGGTGAAGTTTGGTCTCCTAGTTTGACTTTCTAACTTTACATACACACAAACACTTACTTACTTCATAATTCATATGTAATCACCCCTATCCACATGGATTATAATAAATTACAGATTTGTTTTACTTCTATATCTACGGAATTTATTGCATATCAGATTTCATTTATTTTTTTTTGTATTTTATGTGGGAGTAAGTTACTATTTCGAGAAAATATTATATACAAATTTGTTAACTTCTTCATCAATTCATTCGTTGCTACCTACGTGAGACTAATTTTGTCGTTATAACACCATTTTGGATCTTTATTTATTTATTTATTTATTGTTTTCGTGTGTAGTTCTTTTCCATTTAGGGGGAAGGGGTCGGTTCGTCGGTGGGCTTGGACCCGGTACTTTATCCGATAAGAGCGCAATTTGCTGCAACCACAAAATTAAGGTGACAATGTTCACTAAAATTACTACGAAAATTATATGGCTAGCATAATTTATATATTTTATTTCCTAGCAAAATTTGTATAGGCTATATAGTACTCTTATTGATATTGACATCGTCAAATAATATAACTTTAGTTGTCATTAACAAATTAATTCACCTAACATTGCATAGTGGCTTACATGGGCCACCATATTAACTATTAAGCTTCAGAAATTTGTTAGCAATCAAGGACGGTAGAGAGATATTTTATTTTAGTCGTCCCTTTTCCGGTTTTCCCTTACTTTCTATTTTCAAACGAAAGAGCAGGTAATAACTTATGAATAATATTATTTAGCTAAATTTTTTTATAAATTAAATTCAATTAAGTTAAACAATAAAATTTGAAATAATATTAGTCATAATTAATTTTAATTATATTAGACTAATTTAATTAAATTTAGTTAATAAAAATACTTAGATGTATAACATTATTCATAATTATTAATTTGAAATGCAAACCCAACTAACCTTCAAGAATAATAGCGTACTAACTCTAAAATGGGTGAAATTTTAGTACAAGTATGTCAAAAAAGTGAAAAACACGAGCGTTGAATGAAACCAATAATATTCACTAAGAAAAGGGTTATTCGATTTCTTTCTTTTCGGTCAACAGTATTGCTAGATTTGATGAAACATGTAAGAACCAGCCATATTGCTCAATATGATCTATGGAATCCTATGTCCTATCTTTAGGATCCAAAAAGGGAGAAAAAATCTATAATTCCGTTGCCGGGAATCGAACCCGGGTCTCCTGGGTGAAAGCCAGATATCCTAACCGCTGGACGACAACGGATGTTGATGTCAATGTTTTGCAAACTAGTTTTATATAAAAATAATTACCAAAGTTTTACACATGCATGCTCTCGCCACCTTTTAATATAAATCAACTTGCGAATTATGTTAACCAAAATAAATTTGTAACAAACAACAAGATCAAGATCAGAAGCTTTTTTTGGGGGGGGGGAGGGAAGGGGGATTAAGTAAAAGAAAATGATGAGATTTGCCTTCAAAGGTTGAAGCGGAAATGAATTCTCTCCAATTTTTTTAACACTTGACAGAATACAATGTAATCTCTTATCTTTAATTTTATAAGTGAGACAAGAAATAAATAAGAGAAAAAAAATAATAAATAATTAAATTAAACACTACACACCATCTAATTTTTTTTGTACAGGAGAGAGTCCACTCCCGGTTGAAGCCTATTATTAGAAGTGAATTCATCAAATACTTAACGTGCGGTTCCCTTTTGTCTTTGGGACAAACCTTTGCTTGGAGTTTACCAACAACTATCATGGGATGCAACATTTTGACATAGTGCCTGATTTCATTACTTTAGTTTTGTTTACCTTAAACTATAATTTAGAAAGCAACTTTTAAAATGGTCAATCAATTCATTTTTCTACCTCACATAAAATATGTTCTATATCTCCATAAAAGTATAAACATATTCAATTAGACGTTGACTAAATGTATTTACGAAAATCTATCAATTTAGTCAATAGTTATTAGGCACATTGGGAATAAAATTTTTGTAATTAAAAAAAATGATTAAATTAATAAATTTTCATAAACATATTTAATCAACATCTAATTAGACATATTAGGTATTATATATGTTGTCAATTAACAATTTACGATATCAATCTTTGAAGAAAATTATTAATTGAGTGATTGTAAACAAAATATGATTAATTCGTAATATTTAAAAGACTAATTTAATTAAAAAAAATTTCAAAAATAAATTTAAAAAATATTAAAACTTTTTTTGCGAGGACGATGGTATCATTTGCCATTCTTTCATCATGAAATAAACAAAAAATATTTCTTTATATACTAAGAACATGTACATAATCATTATTGTTGCAACAATTAAATAATATATTTAGATATATTAAAAAATTAAAAATATTTTTGTATATAATTTTTAACTAAAATAACTATTATTAACAATATTTATCTATAAAAATATTTTTGATTATTTGTAAAAATTTATTTTAAATTATTTAATTAAAATATAAAATATTTATTATTTTAACTTTTTTTTTAAAGAAAGAGCTCAACACAATAAGGTGAAGCAACTAAACAAAATAAATAAACAAATGCTAATCAAACAAAGAGACATCTCTTCATAGTCATATCTAATAATACCGTCAACAATTAAAAGATCAAACTCAGTCCACTCTTGTAACTCCTAATTGATTTGTTGAAAAAAATTGCAACACCTGAGATATCCCCTAGCCCCCACCAGTCCTCTTTTACCATTTTGAGAAACCCACATGAGTGATCCAATAATTTAAACTCCGAAACAGCCTCAGACTCCCTAACAATCTACTATTTTTCACAATCAAAGGACAATGGTCAGATAAACCTCTTTACCCGCTTTTCAGCATCGTCTCAGAAAACTCTTCAATCCATCCCACACTAATTAATACCCGATCAAAGCGATTGCACAATTGACCCCGGAACTACGTATATTTTCGATCATTCAGCTCTAGAACCACCAGCTCCATATCTTGTATCCATGTTTTAAAAACTAATGCTGATCCTGTAAACATACTAGCTCATTTCTTTTCTTCCACTTGCACAACCTCATTAAAGTCACCCATGTAGCAAATAGGGACTTGACACAAACCATAGATAAAACTCAACCAGCAGAACGCAAAATTAAAATTCTTGTTCGTCAACACCCCTTCCACACACAACCATCTCTCCCCTTTACAGCAGTTACGCAAGTCAAATATTAGTACGTCCCACCACAAAAAAAAAGACCTCTAAAAGCACCGTCCGGAACTCACAAGAACCCAACCCACTGCATCATTTTCCAAAATTACACTGCATCAACTTTGTATCCACCTGCTTTTTCGTTTCTATTAATCCTAACATGTTCAAACTATATTTTGTCTTAAATTTTTCATCATACCCAAGCTTCCAACACCCCCTAAGGCCTCACATTCAAAAACTAAAATCATTTAAAAACTGTATTATACACCTTATTCCGATTTTTAGGACGACTCCTTGCTTTTCCTTTTTGTTTTGCTTGCTTCCTTTTCTGTTCAATAAGTTCATTCTGAGTTTGAAGAGCAGCCATAATATCATCTTCTTCATCATAAGGAACAACTCCTGATTCTATCGCCAAATCCCAAGCTATTCTATTTTTCTCCAAGTCTGCAACCCAACTACCACCTTGCTCTACCTGGTATGGCTCACTGTCAACGTCATTATCTGATCATCCTGACCTCTCCAAGTCCCTTAGAGCCCCTTCCTCTTGGACACAAATTTCCTCTAACAAAATAGTTTCACCCCTTGAATCTAATTCCTCCGCTTCACCATCCCTCATCGAGCTAGCTCCAGTATTCCATTTGTCAGTCGCATTCACCCTATTTGCTCTGGCACATGATCTATTTAACCCCCCAGCTCATTCCTAGCTACTGTTTTCCTTACCTCTCCTGCGCTTACAGCGTCACCCTCTGCACCAGCCTCATATCTCTTCTTTGTCAGTTTCTCATCAGAATATGCCATTAACCCAATACCATTTACTTTGTTGGCTAAGCAGTTTTCTGCCAGACTCGCCTTTTGCCTTGCACCTCTGATCAACTCTTTCCCGGCGCCGGTCAGCTCAGTAGTGGCTCGACAAACTCCTTGCGGTTTACTACTATCCATGTCATCGTCCTCTACCCAACGGTCATCATAGCCGCTGCCACCAACAACCAGCCGTCCTGCTTCCAGCCCTCCCGTTCCCCCCACCATTCTCCTCGTCGCTGTTATGCCTCACAAACTCCACAGCCGCTGCATGAAGGGCAGAACCTTTCACCCTCTTCTCTCCCAAGATCGCGCAGTCCCCTTCACTGGCGCCCACGACCTCCGCCAAAGCAGACTTAGGAATACGCAGAACAATGTACGCACCATCGCACCCCACCTCAAACTCTCCTACGGCGCAACCGAAGCCATGGCCATCCCCAACAAGAAGCTTTTGGCCTCTTCTATCCGTGTAAAGTGCCGCTGGATTGCTTCTGGTTGTAAGTACCCGACCTGCTAGGGCTCCAGGCCCTGTTCCATCAGATGAACCTGTTTGGTATTAGCCCATATCATACCATTTATCTTTGTCATGCTGAGCACTTCTATTGGGCCCCTTGTAATTTAAACAACCCATATTAGAGTTCAATTTTACTAAAGTAACCTCCCCAAATCTTACTCCCATAGTCCCAGGATACCGTTTTTTCAGACATGGCTCCATTGCTGCTTAATGGGGATCCCAAAGAATCCGCAGATACCATAACTGCCTTCCTAATCATAGAATTTGCTGTTTTTTGTTTGAATTTTCCTGCTGCCATTCATCCAACTCCTCGATTGCAAAGACCTTTCTACCCTTATCATGATCTTCTCCTCGTGGCACCTATGTCAACATCTCTGCCGCCATGTACCAACCTAGTTTCGAAAATTCCTCCCTTCCTTCATCAGCTTTGTTGTATCCTTCTTCAAAGGCAACTCCCTCTTTTGTTACCGGTCCTGTCTTCTGCAAAATATTCACCTCGGCTACACGACTTTTTCCACGGTCGATGTACTCCTTCTCCAATGGACTGTTACTATCTTCATCCTCCTTATCCTTTCTTGCCTTAACGTCAATGTGCCTTCTGTACTTAGCCTCTCCCACAAAAATCTCTTTTTCCCGTAATCGCATTCGGTTCATCTCTTTTGTTACTTTCAAAGCCCCTCCTTTTGTCGTGTACTCTTTCTCAAATCTAGAAGCTATGCCTGGTTGACAGAGGAGACAACTCGTCGACGTAGAAGCTTGATAGCAGAGGCGAAGAGATGAATGGTGGCAGACGCAACGCCAAGCTCTGAAGTCAAGTGGATGGGAAGGAAGAAAAGTACTGGAAGAGGGCCAACCGGGGAAGGTGCTGGGGTTGAACTGATGATCGTGGCCAGAATCCAAAAACGCTGCTAGTTCGTGGCGTCTCACTGGCGTGGTGCTCTGCCCTGTTGAGTCCGTAGATGGTGGCGTGTTGGCCTAAAGAGAAAGGCTTCACGGTGGTGGGACTTGGGAGGATCTCTGTTATGTTCGCAAAGAGGAAGGCTTTGGCGTTAGAATTCGAAGGAAGACTTAACTAATTTTTTATATTAATTAAAATACAAAATACATGAATATATATAAAAATAAAAAAATACCTTAGCTTTTAAAATGCGGGTCAGAACTTTGAGCGGACATTCTTCAAGTTTCATTAGTTTTTGAAATTTTAATTCTTGAAGCTCTTCTCTATTTAACTGCCTGATAATAACAATTAATTATACTAACTGCCTGATAATAACAATTCATGATAGGTTGATATATATCAATTATTATGTACTCTTTTTTACTAATTTTATATCAATCATTATATACTTTTTTTTTGTACTAATTTAATTTCTTTCTCTTTGAGGTGGACTTAAATGCATTGTTAAAATTATTATTTTTTATCCATATATACTGTTTTGTTTTAATTAAACAGAATTCATTAAAAAGTATTCGTTCTCTTTCACCGCAAGAAAAAAATTTTTGCTCTTTTTTCTTTCTTCTCTCTTACAGTTTACTCAAGAAACCAAGTTCGAAGAACTTCAATCTTGCATTCAATGGATTTCATTAAGCAGAGGAAAGAAGATGCATTTTTGGCATCACATTCATTTTCAAAGTACAACCAAAAAAAGGACAGGTAACTTTTCTTATATTTTAATCTTTTTTTCTCATATATTTATATCTATTCCTAACTATTTAGGTTGAATAGAGGGAGTTTTCATTTCAAAGAACAATTTTTAATTTGGGTATCCGTGAAACACCACAATACTGATCAATAGCACCAATATCAAAGGCTACGTTTGTTGTTAGAGATGAGACAGAACATGACACAGAGATAATAGAATGGAGACATTAAAAATTATTCTTTGTGTATTTTGTTTGGATACGATGTACAAGATTCTAATATAACGTACAGTATTATGTTTGGATACACATGGACAAGACTAAAATATTATATGAAATGACTAAAATAGCCATGTGATTCTAAATTTTCTACATCAAATACAAACTAATTTAATAGAAGATGAGAGTACGTAGGAGTACAGACAGAACTTGAAAAAATTATTTAAAAAGGCAAAAAAATTTAATAAAATAATATATATAATAGTATTTATATTAAAATAAAATTTATAAATATAATTATTTTATTTTTAAATTTATTATTAATATGTAGGAATACATATGGTTAAGATTAACAAAAAAAATAAATCTGAGTTTGATTAATAAAAAATTTTGTTTAGGTTAATAAGCCAAATTAATTTTAAATAAAAAATTAATTTTAAAAAAGAATCCGTTTTTACATGAAAAAAAAATTAGTTTTTGCATATAAAAATCTATTAATGTTTAATTTTTAGAAATTAACGTTTAGTTATCTGTTGTACCTATTGCATATGATTATCTGAATTTTGTCGTGCATTTGTGTTCTGTTACCAGGTTGAGTGGACGACCCGCAGTTGTTTGGACTTGTTCCACTGGCGATAGCAGAGACGGATGCCTTGGTAGCAGTTGTTTGTCCACTGCTGTGCTTCACTATCGTCGAGTGGCATCGAATGGACCGGGTGGTTCGGTCTGCAGCACATTCCCACTAGGCCACTGAATATTAACGAGATGCACAGGCTGGATGGGAGATTCGGTCGCGGCGAGTGGTTCCCGCATCTGCTTGGCAGCTGGCATGAGATGTGGGATGTTCGGGCCGATCATCGTCTGCTGATATATCATCATATAGACCTGCGTCCGTCCCTCTCGTATATGACATGGTACCTACAGTGGACGCACACAGAGTTATTCGGATTGAGTGACCAACACTTAGTGCCTGCTGGGGGTGGTGTCTGAAGACCTGCCCATACATCATCCACTTGCTCCAGACCTGCATCGTCCAGAGGACGGTCACCTGTCGGAGCTCAGGCCAGCTGCCAGAGGAGGGAGAGGTAGGAGACGGGGGCGAAGCAGGGGGAGAGGCAGACGCGGCGGAGGCCGTGGGAGGGAGGATCCCGAGGAGGTACCCCGCCAGAGAGACCCTGTTAGCCCGCCAGCTCACCGTTCTGACGATGCAGGCCAGACGGTTGGATCATTGTCAGGTCCTGTGCTAGGTGACTACTTGTCTTTGAGGCCGCCTAGGTCACATCATTTGGAGGTCGGGACCAGTCACCAGGGGATGCGGCCAGACGCGAACCTTGGGTTTGACATCGGCACGTAGTTTCAGATACCTTTCAGCCCATCAGAGCTCGGCACACAACCAGACTACTAGCCCATTTTGGACACCCAGGATATGATTGATGTCACGATGATGGTGCCGGACTAGGTGACGGGCGCCCTACAGGGAGGTGAGAGCGGATTTGGAGACATGTTGACGATGCCACATGATACCCAGCCATTCTCACATATGCAAACGACACCACCTCAGTCTGCATACCTGCCATACCACATCGATACTAAAAATATAATTCCTTTATAAGTAGTTCATTTTGAATTAATTCGGATAACGTACGAATAAAATACATGTAAGTTAAAATACGTGCGAATAAAATACTTAATCTTAGTAAAATTATCTATGTTTTTATTTGTTCATAGATTATTTTAATTTGTTTATTTTATTTATTTATACATTTTTTTATATTTAAAAACCCACCAAATCAAGAAATTTATATTTTATATTCAAATTAAATTAAATTTATATTTTAAGTTATTTGCTTAGGTTATTTTATTTAGGTAGTTATTTTTTAAATTTTAAGTTATTTGCTTAAGTTGTTTTATTTAGGTTATTATTTTTTAAATTTAGAGTTTTTTTTGCTGACGTGTTGCTCATACATTAAATTTGAAAATTATTTTCTTAGATGTCGTCATTAGAAATTTTTAAAATTTTATTTATAAATTATAAATTATTTGCTTAAGTGGTTATTTTTTAAATTTTAAATTATTTACTTAAGTTGTTTTGCTTAGCTTGTTATTTTTTAAATTTTAAGTTATTTGTTTAGGTTGTTAGTTTTTAAATTTTTAAATGCACTTTTTTAAGTTGTTAGATATTTGATTTTTAATATTGTTGAGCTAATTTAAAAAATAATTTATAAATTATTTGTTTAAAAAGTTACTTTTAAATTTTTAAATTATAGTTATAGTTTACTTTAATTATAATAATATTACTCTTTTATTTAAAGAAAAAGATAATAAATTATTATTTTTAAAAAATTAAGTTCACTTAATAACTAATAGCAATAAATAAGTTTACATAATTATTGTGGTTACCTTATATTCCTTTTTATTCTCTTTGATTTTCGAAAAAACTATAGTGTTAAATTAGTTAGTTATTAGAGTTTATAATTTAAATTTATTTATTTTATCTATAAATTTAAGTCAAATTGAAATCAAACACAATTATGTTTCAGAAAATTCTAACTATGAGTCAACTATAAAAGTACGAATTAGAAATATATAATACAATATCTCAATCAATTACTTTCAGTTAATATGCTTAACTGAAAAAATTTAAGAAAAAGATAATTTTAATTCGTTATACATAGATTATTTTTATTTATTCATCTTATTTATTTATTTTTTTAAATTTAAAAACTCACTGAATTAAGAAGTTTGTTTGTTTTTTTATATTAAAGTCAAACTTAAATTTGTTTTTTTAAATTTAAATTATACTTAAATTAAATGTTGATAAGTTAATAAAATTTAAATATAAAATATCTTTTAAAACCATAACAAATTGTAATTTCAATATCTATTTTCTCCAAAAATAATTAATTAATTAATATTTTAAAATTTTAAAATTTAAAATAAAAAAAATTGATATCAACACATCATTATGAAATAATTAAGTAACTATAATATTTTAAAAAATGTTAATTATTGACATGGAGCTAATTTTTTAATTTTATTTGTTATAATAAAATTTAAATTTTAAATTCTACCTATATTTTTACAAAAAATTTTAAGTGTTCAAGTTGTGGTTATCTCCTTCAAAATATTTTTTTGTTTGTTTTCTTAAAGTTGAAGTTTAATTTTATTTAAAAAACATGATTGAGTTAAAATAAAATTTGAGAATGATGTCTTTTATTTAATGTAATATTTTGTACAGAATTTTTTACTTGAATTATCCAGTGAGATTGCAAATGATGGTAGATCGGAAGTGTTGGAAAATGTTATTACACCAGTTAAGTGACTATTCTCGGAGTCCGAAGATTCGGGGGCGAAAGGAGATACTTCAACTTGCAAAATAATTAAGATTGAGAATAAAAATTGAGAATTTGAATGGACATATTTTAGAATCCCCTTTTTAAGTTTACCTAATAGAATAATGTCAGACATATATTTGTTTTAGTGATAATATTATTTGTTCTTAAGTTGTTATTTTTTTGTTTTTTGTTTTATTTTTATGTTTGGAATTTAGAATTTTTTAATATAAATTAATATTATTTAGTTATTACTTGTGATTTTTTTTTCAATTCATATCGTTGATATTTTGTTAATTTCTAATTTAGTATTTGATATCATAAAATTTTATATTTCTAATATGAAATATTGTTGATATAATTAAGTTAGTTATTAATTTTTAATATGTAATTATTTAAAATAACCTAATTCTAATTTCTAATGGCTAATTTAAACATTTTGTTTAGACTTTTTAATTTAAAAAATATTTTTTTTTTAATTCTTAAATAAGTAAATATCTTTAAAAATATCTTTTTTATTTATATAATTTATAATAAGCAAATTTGCTAACTACGAAATATTAGATTAAATTGAATGAAATTACTTATTTTTTTAAAATATGAGATTATTTATATTATTTTAAAAAAATTAATATATATTTTTCTATACCTAATTTTTTTTCTATTGTTCCTAAAAAATTGAACTAATTTAGTAGTTCAAAAAAAATAGAAAATTTTTTGCTGGTGTGACGCTAATACATTGAGCTTGAAAATTATTTACTTAGGTGTCGTTATTAGAAATTTTTAAGACTTTATTTATAAATTATAAGTTATTTGTTTAAGTGATTATCTTTTAAATTTTAAGTTATTTGCTTAAGTTATTTTACTTAGATTGTTATTTTTTAAAATTTAAGTTATTTACTTAGGTTGTTAGTTTTAAATTTTTAAATACGCTTTCTTAAATTGTTATTTTTATATATTTACATAATTTATAAGGTTATTAATTTTTAAATTATAATTAATTTTTATTTTCTGACTATATTAAAAGAGTTTTATATTTTAAAATAATATTGAATTTTAATTTTTCTCATACCATTATTTTAAAAGGAGCGTAAAATAAAATTTTAATTATTTATTTAATTAATAAATTAATTTAATGATAAGATCAGGAGTGATATATACAGGGAATTATGATTCAAGATGTAGTTATTATGGATGAAATTTGTGCTTCCAAATCAGATAAATGTGTTATTCTAGTTATCCGCGTCTTTCACAGGTAGCATGAGATACATGTTTCATAATTATCAAGATACTCTAGCAATTTATAAAAAATATATGGATATCCTGATCTCTTCATCACAATGACATGTAACTCAAGTTGGTAAAAGATTGATAGAGTTAATAATCTAAAGAACTTAAAGGTTGAAGACTGACCAGATATATTATGTAGAGTGTTTAAAATTAAGCTTGACATGATAACATCCTATTTTAAGCAAGGAATTCCATTCGAAGTGCAAGATACATGTATTTCTCATCATTTAACCTTATTTTTAGAAAAATTTTTTGTTAAATTATTTGCACAGTTATATATTTATCAAAGTATATATATAAAATAGATAGTTTATTTATAATATATTATTTTTTTATCTTTTTATTATAATGATGTATATGGTAGAATTCTAAAAGAGAAGTCCACTACATATTCATATTCTTTTGTGGTTGAGTGGAGACCACATAATAACAAACACAACTTAAATTGACCGATTAATATTGTTAAGATTGTTCGATCGTGTTCGACACCTAAAATTGTTTAGAGCTATGTCTACATATCTAATTTATGGACCATTTGCTCAAAATCTCCTTACATGAAAGATAGGTACTACACCAAATATTATCTTAAAACATTCAATAACACCACAGTTATTAATGATAGTGGATACCATCATGTAGAAGATAAGACACAAGAGTACTCACTCAAAGGAAGAGATTCCATATGGATAATAGGAATGTAATTTATTACAACGCATATCTACTAATGTCTTATCAAGCGCATGTTAACGTAGAGTACTACAATAAGCCAAATACTATTCAATATTTGTTCAAGTATATGAATAAAATTTTAGATAAGGTAGCAATTGAAGTTTCAAAAGAAATTTTTAGTGGAGAGGATGCTCAGATTATTATGAGATCAAACAATTTTTTAATTGCGGTTATTTGTCTGCATGTGAGGCTGTGTGAAGAACTTTGACATATGATATATTGATATTCATCGGAGATGGCTTTCAGTGATGAGATTAACCTTTTATTTGTCTGAAAAGCAAAATATCATCTTTAAAGACAATAACAATCTTAAAAAAATCATGGAATAAGAGAAAGAAAAAGGTACGATGTTCTTAGCATAGATGGAGGCCAACAAAGAATCTAAAGCAAGTCAAACTTTAACGTATGCTGAGTTTCCAAATCAATTTGTTTATGATAGAAAAAAAAGAGAATGACATTCACGCAAGAGAGGGTATTCTATTGTGAGGTTAAACTATGTTCTACCGGGTATAGGTGATATCTATTATATGAGAATTTTGTTAACTGTTCAGAAATATTGCACAATATATGAGTCTATTAGGACAATTAATAGGATTATATATCCTACCTTCTAAGATGTTTTTTATTCATTGGGACTACTGGATGACGATAAAAAATTTATTACAGCTATTAATGAGGTTTGGTCATCAATTGAGAAAACTATTTGTGATGTTATTGATATCTAATAGTGTTAGCAAACTAAATTGTATTTAGAATGCAACTTGGGCATTATTAACTGATGGGATACTATATAAGAAGAGAAAAATATTGAAAAACTAAGGTATTTCATTGTAGTAAATCATTATCATAAGTAAGACTTTACTTGCCAAAATCAATATTCACCTAGCTTTATGTTGCTTTGTCAAGAGTTAAGAGTCGCAATGGCTTGAACATTCTAATTCTAGGCTAAGATAGCAATCCAAAGTCATCAACAACAAATATCATGTTCAAAAAAAGTTTTTAATAATATTTAGGTAAGAAAAATAGTATTTTCATTTTAGTAACGTTATGATTTATACTTTTGTACGAATATTTGCCATAAATTTAACTAATTTATCTATAACTATACTTTTAGATTTAAAATGAAATGTGTAACATAGAGCACAACATCATATGACAATTGTTTATCTAATGATGTTAGTAAAATATTATATTGTCGATAAACTTTTGTTAGTTTTTTGGTATAAAGTTTAGTGCAAAATTGATATGCTACCAATACATTTATATATATATATTCTTATCTTTTTAGGTCTCTTTTCTTATTGTTCAAGAATATTATAAATTTTAAATTTTTATTTTCATTTTATTTTAAATAAATATACATATTCAATACACTTATTATATAATAATGATAATAGTATTATACTAAAGTCAAAAAATTTATGATTATAAAATTATAAGTCCGTACATCGCACGGGTTTAACACTAGTAATAATATAATTCAAATCATGTTAAAACATAAACAAGTTTGTTTAGTCCATATATAAACTTTACATAAATAAATAAGTTTAGTCAATGTGATAGGTAAATTTTGTGCAAACTTTATAAAAATATAATAAAAAAATTAAATCCTAAAAAAGAATATAATTTTTTTAGAATTAAATTTTTTTATATTTTATCATTAAAAAAATTGATTAACATTGAATTGATCCAATATATTAGATAATTTTATTTTTTAATAATTTTTAATTATAATTTTGATTAAAAAATTATATAATAAATAATTAACTATAATTTCTCAATTTAAATTAATATATTTATTTTTAAAATTAAATATAATAAAAAAATCTAACATCATTGTTATATTAATTTATTTTTAATTAAATTATTTATATAAAATAAATTAATTTTTTTTAAAATAATAATACGTCTCATCCATCTAAAAACAACTTTATGATCGAAAGAATCCACTATTAAGCAATTATTACTATTAAGCAAACGGCAAATAGAAAGAATCCACTACTTATTACCAATTACCATTTCACTATACATAAATATGCTGCAAAATAACACGGCGGAGCGAAAGCTTCTTGCACAGTACAAGATATTAAAAGAAAAAAAAAAAAAAGCCTAATTAATATACCAACAAACACAAAAATCAATAAATAAATAGTAAAATAATTTATTATTATTATTATAAATATAAAATTATCGATATGTGCATGCCGTCAGGTGTAGAGAGCGAGCCACAATAATCCAAATGGCGGCGACACTTTACATAATCAATACAACAGCGACGAGAACAACGGCCAGAGATCCTGCGGCGGAGAAACCAATCGACGCGGCGCCACTACCGGACGGTCCAGGAGCAGGAGCAGGAGCAGGAGCGTGAGCTGGCGGCGAAGAGGTTGATGAGGGAGATGCTGCATGCGACGGAGTGGGGGCTTTACTAGTGTTCGGAGACGCCGCATGAGATACTGAAACGGTGGCTGAGAGCACGCACATTACCACCATTATCGTGATCAGGGTTCCAGAGCGAGCCATGTTCAGAGAGAGAGAGAGAGTGTGTGTGTTTTCTGAACTGCGCAGCAACAGAAGAATATTTTTTAGTGCGGAAAGATAGAGGCTTAGTATTTATAGTAAAGGAGAGGAATTAGGGCCGCTCGATGGTGATCCCAGGGTAGAGATTCTTTTATTATTTTGATGATAAGATTATTATAATAAGGTAAAAACTCACTTCCAGAGGTTGAAGTTGTTAATTAAAATTGGTTATATGACTTCACATGTTTAATTAAATTATTATTTAATAATTTCAATTAATAATTTTATATTAAAACAAGTATATATGAATTTTTATTTTATTATAATATATTGATTAATACTTAAAAAATAATTAAAGATGTTCATATTAAATTAGATATGACTAAATTTTTTATACACTCCATATTAAACTCTTTAGATGGAACATGATCAAATATTCATTCTTTTTATATTTGAATTCGATATATTTGATTTGCTAATTTAGAACGAATCGAATATTTTCAATATTCGCAAAATATAAAATATATTAAAAAAAATTTATTTTTATAAAAAAATAATAATTTTTTTTATTTTTTTATTTTTTATTTTTTTAAAATTATTTATTTTTAAAATTTTATTAACTCAATTTTTTATAAATAATAAAATTAAAAATATAAAATATATGAATAATAATTATTAATTAAAACAAAATATAAGTATACCATATATACTATTTATCTATCAATTTATTCATTATATGGATCGAATTTACATATATATATATATATATATATATATATATATATATGTGATATTCTTAAGTCAATATCTTAGAGTGTGAATTTAATCTTATTTGATCTGATTATTTTATAGATCAGATCATATATACAAATTATAAATTGGATGCGAATAAATACTAGATATGATATGATCCATGGATACTTTTAAACATGATAATTAACATATATAATAAATTGGTATTTAACTATTTATATCTCAATTGGTATTTAGTGTTTGAGGGTTTTGAAAATAACCGTTGATTGTATCGAATAACGATCTTCTCTAGTCTTGGTGTTGATTGGGACCACAATTCTTTAAGGTTGTTTGGAATTTAAAGAATTAAAATTCATTGAAAAATAATATTTTTTATTTTAAAATATATAAAAATAAATCATTTTAATTTTTATATTTTTATTATTTATAAATAAAAAATAAAAAATATATTTTTCAAATTAATGCTCACAACATTCTAATTTAATATTTAAAATATAAAAGATATTCCTATTTATAAGTGAGTGAAGAGAATTTTACTTATTTAAAAATTATTGTTGATAAAAAAATTGAATTCAATTCCACAAACATATTAAAATCATTCTAAATTATAAAATTAAATTTTAAATTAAAAATAAATTCTTTTTTCAAATAGATTAGAATTCTTTATTCTTATTAAAAAACTTTCCAAAAATTACTCTTGTTTCTATGTTTGAGTAGGTCGAAAATTACCATTATTGTTATTGATTAGCTTTTAACACGTTAATCAGTGGTACACAACTACACATACTTGTGGGTAGCTTCAATTGGTAAAGTTTCTCTTTTTCACCGTTGATATTTTATAGCAAGCAGTGGGGATTCTCGGTAACTCAACATTGGATTGGAATGTGTGGATTCAGCTGGATTTGATTCAGCAAGGAGTTATTGTTGTCACTAATTCTTTTATCTAGGGTCAATATGTAATTATGTATTTTCTCCGTATCCAGGAAGACTTTGGAATATTATTTATTCGTTTAGCACCTTATTTATTTTAGGAGAATTTTATTGTACCCTCTCTAAAAAGACATTGTTGTTGATGGTATCAAATACAAATTTTAAAGG
Organism: Arachis hypogaea; assembly: GCF_003086295.3. Classification (NCBI taxonomy): domain Eukaryota; kingdom Viridiplantae; phylum Streptophyta; class Magnoliopsida; order Fabales; family Fabaceae; genus Arachis; species Arachis hypogaea. Next base: position 10,014,718 of record NC_092055.1, read on the forward strand.
ATGGTAGATTCGAATTTTCATAAGATTAAAGATATTGTTGTCAATGAGGTAGAGATTAAGTCGAATTCAATTATAGATAATACGATTTGCAAGATGAGGTGACAATTATGCACAAAAATTTAATCACTTTTATGAGACAAAAGTTTTGCGGATAGTAAACTTTGAGGATATTATCAACATACAAAAGAGGATAGAAGAGACACAGTAGATGTATTCTGAGGTTGGGAAGGAATGGCGCCTATGTAGCAGAGATTCTCGGTACCTCGATAACACAAATGTTGCCACATGTAACGAACTGAATACGTACTTGCACCTTGTCATGGGTTTGTGAGTTCATCATAAAGAGATTTTTTTTGGCGGTGACAGCCACCACCACCACCATAAACGGACGGTACTAAACTAAATTTAAATAATTACAAAAGAAAAAAAAAAAGTAGAAATATACCTAATTATTATGATTAACATTCAACTTAATTATAATTATAAATACTATACACGGGGATGGACCCACGCTTTAATATAGAGGGGCATTTGCCCCCACAAATTTTTTTAAAAAAATTAATACTTATATATATATATATATATATATATATATATATATATATATATATATATATATATACCACTTATTATATTTTATTTGTCTCAAAATAAAATATAAATAGTTCTTTTGTATTTTATATTAAAAAATATTTTGTTAAATTTAACACATAATAATAATTATATTGTTAAATTTGATTTAGTATAAAAAATAAATAAATAAACTAAAAAAATAGTGATAATTAATTTTATTATATTAGTTAATTAATTAATAATTAAATTAAAACTTAATTTTCTAATTAAATATAACTTAAATTATTAGTGATTTTTTAAAAATTGTTTAAGATAAAAAAAAACATATTATCTATATATTAATATATTATAATTATTTTGGTTAAAAATTTATTTATATTATAAAGACTATAATAAATAAATTTGACAATTAAATATAACATAATAAAAAATAAAATAATTATTTAAGTCATGTTAAAAATAAAAAGAAAGTAATTATAAATATTTTTTGTTATTTTAAATATTATATTGTGTGTATGAAATTATATTTTTATTATTTTAAATATTATAATAATGATTGTGTGTATATTTTTAGTTCTTATATGTACATATAGTTCTAATTTTAAATTTTGAATATATCTAAACTAATTTAAATGGCTCAAGTGATCGCTTAGTAGTCCGCTTAAGTAAGTATTGAGAGTTTGAATTTCGTCTCGTATGTATAGCAACTCATTGCCGGTCAATTGTAAATTCTTAAATGAAACTCAAAGTCATGACGGATTAGTCCTTAACTTGTTGGGTATCGTGGAAGAAAAAAATATCTATACCTAATTTTTTTTATATTTTTACCCGATTACTAAATTTTTCTAGGTTCGTCAATGACTATATATATCACAAAAGATAATTTACTCTTTATTTTAAAGCTAACATAGTGACATTCACCTTTAGTATTGTTTGTCTTCATATTTTAATGGCACATTATTGTTCTTATACTTACTATTTATTCCAATATAATATGTCATAGTTTTGAATTACACTTAATTATTATTGAATTTCCTAACTATTATAGTATAATTGAGTTCCATTTTCGTGAACTGTGTTCACTTCCGCCGATTGCTACTTAGAACTTAGTATATCATTCTTTGTAGAATCCAACCAAGTTTTGAAAATTTTGTCGTTGATGACTCCGTCCGTAATCAGAGGGGAGTTGCTTTTAAGGGTGGGACTGTAATACTAATTATTACTAGCTGCACTTTAAAGTTTGTGTCCCTCCTTAATAAACGCTTAGTTAACTTTGGGAAGCTTGACCCATTTAATTTTTGTGAAGCAATCAGAAGTTTACAGCACACGCCCCATTGTTTGTTTAATTGTTAGGTTGGAATATTTGACCGTGAAATGATGATAGGAGGTGTTTGTTTTGTGCCACAGGCAGAGATTGCTTCTGGCCTTTTCTTTACCCCCACTCCTCACTTCTCACTCAAAACTCTAGACATGTGACCCTAGACCACACCACACGTCAAATAATGCACAAATTGTCCTATATGCAATGAATATGAAAGTAAAAGCCAAATTCACACAAGAACAGAAATCTTTAATGTATGTAAAACATGTTTTATGTTTCTAATCTCTAATATTTGTTAAAGAATTTTTATGCATTTGGGTCCTTTCATTTGAATCTGTCCAACGTTTGGTTTCGAATTCAAATTTCCAAGTACTTCACATTTAAGGTTCATTAAACGTTAAATTGGATTTCAGTACAATTGAAAATTACTCCATGTTTTATATGGATCCAACGTCATATTACTCCGCCCTAACGTTACATTAATTTTAATTTGAATTACAGATTGTAAGATAACATCTAACAAAAAGTAACACTCCGCATTTTCCTGTAGACTAAAATTTACACTCCCTTGAATCCAGTCTTCATAACTCGAAAAGGCAACGTTATTTAATTGGATTTAGCTAAACAATGTTAACTGATAAGGTTTATATTAGTAAAAAGTATTTTTATTTTGATAGATACATTATAAAATTTAGTTTAGTAGTTTAACTTACTACTTCAAGGCAGCCATTAGTTATGTATAGTAACAGATGGAGCTGCAAATCTTACATTGTTAAATTAAAATCATCTGCAACGAAGAATAATTTTGAATCAATCTATACCGCAATAAAATCAGGTATCATTCATAGCAAAATATATAATATATAATATATTAATTAATAGAATACACAAAATAATCAAATAAATGGTGAATACTCAGTAACACAACCTATAACACACCAAAAAAAAAAAAAGGAAACGACAGTACACGAATCAAAAAAGCAAGATCCATGAAACTAGATCTACAATAGTAGAGCAGCAGAGAAGACAACAACGGCAGCAGAAGAAACGACGGTGAATCTGTTCAAAACGGCAGCGCTTTGAGCCGGTCCTGGTGCTCCGGAAGGTGAAGTAGAAATGGAGGAGGGAGAGACGGCACCCTCGGAAGAGAGTGGAGAACCTCCGGCGGAGGGTGAAACGGCTGGAGAGGGAGAAAGAGCGTGAGATGAGTGATGCTTAGCTTTCTTGTGAGGAGTAGCCACCGGCGAGGTAGCCGGAGTTTGAGCCATTGTGGTGCTCAACAACAACGCAGCCACCACCATGAAAACAAAGAGAGAGCGAAGAGCCATTGTAGAGAGAGAGAGAGAGTGAATGCGCTGCGAGTTGGTTTTGTTAAGAGTGAGAGAGAAGAAAAGGCCGTGTGTTGCAGGTTGTGTGCAAAAGAAGAAAGGAGTGGGGATGGTATTTATAGAAGGTTGGGGTGTGGTAAGCGCGTGCAGAAGTGGCGCGTGGGAGAAGTGCTGAATAGGGAAAAGTGAGAAGAGATGGTGAGAGGTGAGACTAAGCTGGAACAGCTGTATCAGAAGAAGCTGTACCGTTGGATGCCTAGGGTTAAACTGCCAACGGTCGGAAACTGAATTAAATAGAGAAGTGTTAGGGGCTAGCACTTTTGTTGAATTCTGATCAACACTTAGTCATCAAAAAGAAATTAAATGATTCTATACTATTAAATGCAATCTCACACTATTAAAAACATTATTGATGATTAATTGATAGCTAAAAAACACAAAATCTGCTGGTCCCTAGACTTTTTCTTATTAATTTATTTGAATTACTCCATAAACATTATGCTTAATCTTCACTTAAAATTGATTATGCTTCTTTTTTTTAAATAATAATTGAAGGACTAATCCTTTTGTTTATTTAAGAAAATGAATGACAGCTATGAGTTTTAAAATTATTCCGTGTCTAAAAGGAGGTTGGAACTTTTCTAACTTTAACTACACTTTTTAGTTGATTAGAATAATAGTGTGAATGAGTATCATGTTCTATATTCTATTTCATTTCACTTTTTTTAAACATAAATATTATCGGTACCTAAAACATGAATATGATTGTTGATATTTGATAATTAATTATGGATTTAAAATGTTTTATAAATATTGGTAGTAAAATATTGGGTTAGTTGCGGCGGATTGAGCTGGTGCCAACACAAAAGAGGCGCATGTAACGGAGAAGGGGACAGTGAGGTGGAGAGAGCATCAGAGCACGTGGTTGGTGCCAGGTAAAGACTCTCTCTCTCTTCTCTCTCTTGTCTTGTAGTGCATACAATTATGCCTACTAGAACCCTCTAGTTTCTTCTTTATACAAATGTACACTCCCATACACTTGTAGTTAACCTGGAACTAGCCGTTGAATGCAGTCATAAATGAATCAAGACTTGTTTATTTTGTAGTCAGAAATTAATTCAGGGTTCTTAGACCTACACATGATTATGATTGAGTCAACTCAGATTCAATTGCACTCAGACTCCATCCCATTTTCTATCCATCTTGTCTTGTCTTTCTGAATTCAGCCCACACACAACACAATGATCGGTACTTATTGGTGGATTAGCAAGTGATTTGTTTTATACTTTTATTAGAGTTTCAATATCATTTTTTTTATATACAAACGGGGCTATAAAGCCCAAAGGATTACATCAATCACAACTTTCACGACGGATTAGTTCTTTCTTAATTTGTCAGACTAAAAAATACCGTACATAAAACAAATAAAATAATAATACCCTAAATTTTATACCAGAGATATCAACAAAATGAAAACCAAACTCCATATTAACACTCTTTTTGGTGAGGAAATCAGCTCTCCTATTTCCTTCATGAATCATGATACGTGTGACTAAACACTAATCTCCAATCTTTCCGTAACATGAGTAAGATTTTTCTAACTAACTGGTTGGGATGCTGTTTATTCTTCCCAGGGTCAGCTAGTAGAGAAAAGACAAATTTAAAAAGTGGATACTACAATAAAGATTTTATAATTATCTTCACGTGAAAATATATTTTTTAACCTTTGGATGATGGATTGTATGGTTAGATTTTGATATTTATAAAAGTGTTGTCTTTATTGAAAGTGTAACTAAATAAATAAGTCACACTTTTAAACAAAACATCTTTATGAAAAGATGTTTTTGCTATCTTCGTTTAAGTAGTTGCCAATTTGAAATCCATCTCTACCACCATTTTCCTTAGTAAGAGTTTCAATATCATTTATCAGAGATTTGATCAAGATTCTAGAATTCAAATATCAGCTTGTTTTATGGTATAGTTATGTTTGGATGTGATACATTTGGATCAACCAAAAACAAAAAGGCTAAACATGTTTGTTACCTTCATTCCTAATTTTAATATTGAAATGAAGAAAAAGGAATCTTACTTAAAATTGATATCGTTCAAAGGGATGTAGGATGTGATTCTCAAAACCAATAATAGCAGATGCATCATACATTGATTTCATATCAGATCATATCATAGAGTTCCTATTGTACAGATTATTTTACTTAACCACCACTCTAGCATGAGATCAAATCAAAAGATGTAATATGAATGAATAGCTTCCCTTGAATTTATATATAAATTAGCAATAAATGTCAATGTGGTTACTCATTTGTGAGCAGAGTGTAGAAATATAAATTCCTTCAGAAACAAAGGCAATATAATATTTTAATGTATAATGAAGCTCTCTATAAAAGGCATAGGCAATGCTCCCTAATATTATACACAGCACCAAGTTTCAGAGAAGGATCTTTTCTAGGCCTATATAAATCTTTTTGACCTTGCCCTGAGGAAAATTGGGCAAATGAATTTGAAATCAATCAATCACCACCAGAACCTTAGTTATTTCTCACTTTTTGGGATCCATTTACAGCATGCAGATTATTTTCCCCAAAACAAAGAATCCAGGTTTATAAGCTAGTAACAGCATTGGAATCATCTACACTGTTGGCTTCACCATTGACACTGCCATTACTGTTCAATTGGCTCTTAAACTCCAAGCCATACATGTGTCCCATTTTCACGCACTTGGTCTCTAAATACCTCTTATTCTCTGGTGTGATGAGAGTTACCAGTGGGATTCTCCCTGTAACTGTCAAACCATATCCTTTGAGTCCAACATACTTTGCTGGATTGTTTGTCATCAACTTCATAGAATGAACACCCAAGTCTCTCAATATCTGCAGGTAGTTTAAAATTCAAACTCATTTCAGTGAAACTTTCAATGATCATGAATATTCTAGCCAGAGTATTACAAATATATTACCTGCGCACCAATACCGTACTCCCTAGAGTCAACGGGCAATCCCAACTCCTCGTTGGCTTCAACCGTATCACGTCCATCGTCCTGTAGGTTGTAAGCACGAAGCTTATGTCCCAACCCGATACCCCTCCCTTCGTGTCCACGGAGGTATATCAGTACACCCCTGCCTGCAGCCTCGATCTGTTGCATTGCCAGTGCAAGTTGATTCCCACAATCGCATCTGGCAGACCCGAATATGTCTCCTGTCAGGCACTCCGAGTGTACCCTGACAAGAACATCTTGTCCATCACCAATGTCACCCTGTTAAAATAAGCAGCATTAAGAACCATAATGCTTAAAGTAGATAATGGCTAAGAAGTATAAACATCTCATTGTTCTGAAATTTTAAGCCTTCAAATCTCAAATTAATGTATACAACTATTTGAACTGTACTCTTGAAGGGGGGATTTTATGATATTTAAACTGCTACTTGTAGCCAATAATTTTCTAATTGCATTTGGAGAAATCACATTTAACCTAAACCACACGTAAATAAGCTGTGCTATACTCTAGGGTCTAGATGCAATATGTTATTATACATATTCACACTATCCAGAATGTTCATAAGCAATGCAATGTATATGTAGTGCATTATAAAACACAAACACAAGCACTCCTCACCTTAACCATTGCAATATGCTCAATCCCATCTAGGAGTGATCTATAACAGTAAGCTGTGAACGGTCCCCACATTGTAGGTATCCGGGCAGCAGCAGCATGAACAACGAGTTTATCTCTCTTTCTTCTATATCTGCCACAATTTCAGCATAACTCTTAGTCTTATAATATAAGCAAAAGATGTATGGAAGGCAAGGCAGCAGAAACCATGACAAAGGAAGTTAATTGAGGAACATATTTTGCCAGTTTTAGTTTCTAAAAATATTTAAACCACAATCTTTATAATTGACCGATGGTATCCTCAATGACAAAGTATGTACCATCCAAGTTATTTAAGAAAGCACAAGGGATTAAACTTATGATATCCACTATCTGCGATTGAAAGCAAAATCAACATAATATGAATAAACTTGTTTAAATATTCCATGAAATGTATAGCCACAAACCTTATCAAGTCAGCAATAGACACGATTTTCAAATTTTCACGCTCTGCAAACTCGCGAAGCTTTGGCAACCGAGCCATCGAACCGTCATCATCAACAACCTCACATAGAACTGCCACTGGATCCAAACCAGCAAGTACAGTAAGATCCACCGAAGCTTCTGTGTGTCCGGCTCTCTTCAAAACACCACCTTCCCTGTACTTTAGTGGGAAAATATGGCCTGGGCGGTTGAAGTCACCAGGTGTAGAATCCTTTGATGCAAGGGCCAATACGGTCGTTGCTCTATCTTGAGCTGATACCCCTGTGGAGGTACCATGTTTGGCATCCTACAAGTGGATAATGTTGAAATGTATTGAATTTCATGAATAAATGCCTAAACTAAACAGAAAAGTGAACTCCTGCATGCTATACTAATACAACAGAAGATAAATTTTCAATAATCTTTTAGATGAAATCATTTTTAAGTGTTAATCAATGTCCTGAAGAATACTAGACCTAAAAGCTATGCAGAATCCAAATAAAATGGAACTATTTATGTTTAGTTTCTAGTTGATGAAAACAAAGGAAAACCCAATGTAAAGATGCTTGTAAGAGTTAGTCCATACCACTGTCACAGTGAATGCTGTTCGGAGTTTCTCATCATTGTCTTTGCTGTTTACCATCAAAGGAAGTTCCAACCTTTCGAGATCTTCCTCCTTCATGCTCACACATACTATACCAGTTCCATGCTTCACAATAAAAGCCATGGCCTCTGGTGTTGCCAACTGCGCTGCCATTATCAAGTCCCCTTCATTTTCACGATCTTCGTCATCTACAACAACTACCATCTGCATCATAATCATCAATTAATTACAGTCACCTCCAATGTTCATATACCAAAAAGAATTGAATTGTTTTTCCTATAGAGAAAGAGTCTACCTTTCCCTGGCGAATATCTTCAATAGCCTCAGGGATGGAAGCAAAACCTTTGGTGGGTGCGTCCAAATCAAATTCATCATTCTCAATGCTAAATCCAATGCTCGATAGCGTGGTATCCGTGGGCAGGGATCCAAATGCTATTGCATCAGGTTGAACCTCAATTCCAACAGATTTATCTTTGTCTAAATTCTCAACAGCACTGCCATTTGGATAAGAAAGTAGGTCACCTCCTCCAGAGATCAATGTAGCTTTGATCTTGGTAACAGCATTTTCTGTTGACGAAAATTTAGAGCTCAGCCGGACAAAGGGAAAATCAGATCCCTGTCCATTCACAATTGCTGAATTCAGTCCATTGAACAATTTGAACTGTTTGATTGCCCTATAATCAATAGAAGGTCAAATTAATAATTATAACATCTAAACATAACACCAAATGAGAAAAAACCATAGTTAGAATTCAAAATTCATGTGGCACAATGAGCAGATAGCTATTCAGCTGAAACATCCAACTACATATTAACTTTTGCAGACAAGGTTTGGTGAGATATAGAGCCCAAAAGATTTTATTTTTCCGAACAGCTTGGTTTTTGTAAAGTGAAAACCCCACCACACGTTCTATGAAAGAGGGGGAAAAACGGTCAACAGAAAAAGATGATCTTGAGGATAAGAAAATACTGGGCGGCCAAAATGGTTTGGTGATAACTGATCCCAAGAAATGAAAAAAAAAATTAGAAATTAAAATAAAAAGCATGAAGAGTTGAGGTGAAGAAGAAATCTAATTAAGATATAGAATGATAAATTCATTAGAGATGTGGTTGTTTGAGAGGGGGAACTTACCTTGTGTGTGAGAGTGCCGGTGAAGAAGAAGAATAGGAGAGATTCAAAGAAGCCATTGACGATTGAGAATGGCGAAGATGGAAGGTTTGGTTTGAGCAAATAAAAGAATTGAAAATAAAAAAAAACCGGTGGGGTTGTTAATTGTTGTCGCGGTTGTTGTTTAATATATATATAATACAGAGAGTCAGAAGAGAGTTGTCAACTTGGAGATGAAGGACGCAACAACACTTCTTCTGAAACGAACCAACCTGGAAAACCTTAACTATATAATAAAGAGTTTAATTTTGATGTATGGAAAACGTTTTATACAGTTAATTTTGTAGATCATTCAGGCGATAATAAATATAAAAAATAGTTATTTTTAATGATGTGTAGTTATGTAATTGAATGTATGTATAAAATTATTTTATTTTGATATTATATTAAAATTAAATTTTATAATAAATGGGTAAACTATGGTTCTAGTTCAAATTTTTGGACTAAATTTTAATTTAATTTTTAACCTAATATTTTATTTTTGTGTTAAAACATTTTAAATAAATTTAATATTATTATATCGTTAAATTTGACAAAAATAATTAAATAAATTGAAAACATACCACCTTTAAATCTTTTTACAATATTTTTTTAATCTATCTTTTAATGTAAAATTTCAAGTTCTAGCAATTAATTATCAACCTTCTAAAATTATAAGAAAAATGTTTACATTATGATCATTAGTAGGTCAATTTTAGTTATAAATTAAAATCAAACATGGTTAGTTCTTAAATATATTAATTATTTGCGTTAAATTTAACTGTGAATACTGTTGAGTCCATCTTAAAATTTTTTAGAATTAAAATAAAATATTTAAAATATTTTAAAACTAAAACAGAACATTTAAAAAATTAATAATCAAATTAAAATTTAACTTAAATATTAAAAATTAAAATAATATTTTATTTTATAATATTTGATAATGATTCCAAGAACAAGTTACATATTTAGATAGTGAATGAGTTATAGTTCAAACTCTTCATATTTATTTAAAAGGTCGGGTTCGAATTTTTTTTATAAAAAAAGAATTACATATTTAAATAAATTAAAAACATCTAATTATAACATTTTCAAAATAGTGACATCTTGATCTTGATTCTATACTATTTAAGACAATCTAAATGGATCCCGCATTAACTCTTTTCCTTTCTTTTGATTTCTCTCTCTACTTTTATGACTGATTTTCATTTCCTCCCGCATTAACTCTCTCCACCAACTTTCTCTCTCTCAAATTTAATTAAGGTTTAAAACTTTTTAAAAGATTAATTAAGGTTTAAAAATATAATAACTCTTAAAAAATTTGATTTTGATGTATTTATTCATATAAAAATTTTCATACAATATTTTAATTATAATCATTCATTTAGATAATATTTTAAGTAATAATTTTAAAATTTATTAATTATTTTTAAAATTATATGATATAAAATTATATTTGACAATTTTATTTAAAAAATAAAAATAATAAAAAATTTTCCCATGTCCCATGATGCTAAAGGTGTGTTGATGAATAGATTTTTTTTTTAATTATTTAGTAAAGTGTAATTTTTTATTTTATATTTTTTAAATGGAACAAAGAAAAAATATGTAAAAAAAAAATATTAAATGATGAAATTTCATACTTTACCAAATAATTGAGGAAAAAAAATTTGAGAGATTCACTCTGGAGAGAATTTTTTGTGTTTCTTAAAGTATCTTTTAGTCTATCAGATCATGGACTAATTTATCATAAATTTAAATTTTATTTAAAAATTTGTGGCTTGTTATATTGACCAATAAATTATTACATGTAATACTATACATCAAAATCTTTTTGTAAATAAAATTTAATTAAATTAAATAATAAGAGTTGAAATAATACTAATTATAACTGATTTTTATTATATTAAATTAATTTGATTAATAAAAAAACTTGAATATATAGCATTGTTATACATGCATAAGTATAAGATGAGATTTTAACTTTTAATACTTACTTATTAAATGGATTAGTAAACTATTTATTAAACTAATCCAAATTGATTAGACCGAGAGTTAATGAAGGATGAAATAAAAATCAACCATTAAAAAAGAGAGAGAAATCAAAAGAAAAAAAAATAAATATTTGTACATAAATAGTGGGGTTGTCAATTTTTTTATTTATTTATGTGTAAATTGCTACATTTTTTAGTAATTTATATTGGCTTCTTTTTGTTTGCAAATCGTGCTTAGATTCACGGTTTATGAGTGTAGTCAATTTTTATCTCATGTAGCAATTTATACAAAATAAATATAGAATCAAAGTATAATAATTTTTAAAATATTGTAATTGAATAATTTTGCTTTCTAATTTTATTTAAATGTATAATTTGTCTTAAATCTAACATATGGATTTTATTAAAAAAAAAATATATACGATTGCCCTAAATCTAACATATGGATTTAATTAAAGAAACAAAATATAATACATGTACAATGTTTTCATACTAAAATAATAATTAAAGTATTTAAAATTTATGTTAAAGATTAGAAAAAATATATTAAATTATTTAGTAATTTATTTACCTTGCTCTTAACCACCATGTCTCTTTTATGAATTATTATAAAAATATTAAAATAACAAAGTTAAAATAAATAATGTTCATAATATAATTTATAATAAGCGAATATTTTTATGATGATATTTTTATAAAAGAAAATAATATTATAAATTATTAAATAATTTAATATGTTTAACTAAATATATTCAATTGAATTATCTAACTATTTACAATGTCATTTTCAGATGAAAATATTTTTACGAATTTATTGTTGTGTTTGATTAAAAGATTCTTAGAAAAGTAATTTATAATAAGCGAATATTTTTATGATGATATTTTTATAAAAAAAATAATATTATAAATTATTAAATAATTTAATATATTTAACTAAATATATTCAATTGAATTATCTAACTATTTACAATGTCATTTTCAAATGAAAATATTTTTACGAGTTTATTGTTGTGTTTGATTAAAAGATTCTTAGGAAAGTCATAAAAAAAAAGATTCTTAGGAAATGATTTAAGATATTATTACTTTTTTAAATAATTAAGAAGGTGAATATTGGAGAATATTTCTTGGTGGCAAATTTCTTCTGACTTCTGGTATGGGGCGAATTGAGTTGGTGCATGGTGGGGTGAGCAATTACGTTTAGGCAACGAAAACGCCAAGAATGTTCGTGGATGGAGAAATAAAGTGCACTTTGACTATGAATATTAATATTAATTATTAAAATAAAATAATATAGTGGCCGGTATTGATTAAGGGTTACATCCAATGAATGAGGATGGCGGCTAAATATTTCTTTTTTTTATAGTTTTATTCTTGTCTACAAAATTGTGGTTTTATTTTGACCATCACTTATTTGACTGTTATCCTCTCAGACCTCTCTAGTATTCATATTCATCAATCATTATCATCATAAACTCATTTTTCTTTTGCCTTGACTGCTCAAACTCATAAGGACGATGGGAAGCTTAGACATAAGCATGTCATGCTTGGAATTTATCCAAAAATGAAAAGTTGTTTAAAAAAATGACTTGCAAAAGTTAATTATTTTAGAATTATATGATTTTGCCAAATTGATCAAAAATATAAAATGTTATGCAATATAAATTTTTATTTCATAACTTTTTAATAATTTTATCACACAAAAGGAAACATTTTCATAAAATACAAACACAACAAAATATTTCATAACTACTTCTTAATAAAATGGAAGAAGGGACAAAAATACACTTGAAAGTTCATACGTTGGACAGTAATACACTTGAATCGTTTAATGAGTCACGCGTGTCCATTAATTATACACTTCGGCGGACAGAATCACCATTCCCGCCATCAGCGTGTGGCGTGGTTAGTGAGAGTGGACAGGTGACTCTATTTTATCCTTACTGGCACGTTAAGAGTTAGTGAGCTGACCAATTAGTGCCAACTCAGATAAAATGTTTTATTTTAATGTTTAATTAGGCAAAATTAACCCTGAAACGCTTCGTTATCTTTAATCGAATTATGAACTTTAAGATTTTGTTGGTGGTAACATAGTTTGCACCCTGAGACAATTAGACAGCCCTAGCAGAGAAGCAATGGCATTGCTCTGAAGTGGTGAGTCAGTTCATCATTGGAGGAGTACTCGAAGAAGTGAAGTCAACCCACACGACCACAGCGACGATCACGCACTGGAGGCAGGGACGATCTAAAGGTAACATCTTTTGAACTTCCCATTGTACCTATTATGATTGAACATGCTATTTGATGTTTGTTTAGTAACTAGTTTGTGGTTGTCCGAAAAAAGTTAGAGTTTTCTGGGTTTAGTTGTGGTTGTGAGGGTTTTGTTTTTCTTCGTAGATGTCAACTCACATCACACTTGTGTATCATCATGGGGGGAGGTTGGAGAGAAATTCTAAAAAAGTTACATACAACGGTGGTCAAATGTCCTTAATTCCTAGAGTCAATGTGGATACGCTGAACCTGTTTTTCATGGAGGGGTTGTTCAAGGATTTGGGTTATATTCAGTGGAAGGAATTTTACTGGGAAAAGCCTGATGCCAGAGGTGGTGTTGCTCTTAAGCTACTTAGGCTAGATAGGGATGTGATGAACATGTATGAGGATGCAATTAAAAATGATGATAGGGTGGCACATGTGTATTGGGAGCATATAGTAGACATTCCAACTGAGGTTGAGGTGGTTGACGTAGATGCGGAAGAGGTTCCTACCCCTGAAACAGCCAATGTAAATGCAGAGAGTGTGAAATCACCTAGGGGAGGATAAAGAAGAGGGCACAAAAGAGTCAAAAACCAGCCAGAATTCTGAGGCCAAGAAAACTAACAACAACACTAGGCCAGAAGTCATCCCAGAGTTCATTACCTTCAATGAAGAAAACCAACCCAAGGGAAAGACAACAAAAAACCACACAATCTGAACCAGCAAAACAATCTCACCCACAACCCAAACCGAAAACAATGTCACCCACATCCTAAGTTAAGCCAGCATATGTGGCCCAAGCCCAACACACACCACATGTGGGCCAAGCCCAACATACAACTCCTGTGGCCCAAATCCAAACCACTCAAACTGGACCACCAACAACTTCTGAACCTGGAACTCAATCACAACCCAACCTTCAACAAGATGAGGTCCCTACCTAGGAATCAAGAGCAAAACAAAGAAACAGAAGAAATTCTTATAAGAGGCCAGCTCCTAGTGGACAGACCTTTGTGCAAGGAGGCATAGGTGAAGCTCCAAAAATATTTGTCCCTCGTGCAATCAGTGAGTCATCAGAGAGTGATGATGATGACTCTGATCCAGATTACCATCAGTGTGAGTCTGAGGAGCTGCACAGCCCTTATTCGTCAGACTGTGATAGTGAGTATGAGGCAGAGCGCAATGTTTGACCTCAAGGAAACCCGAATGCTGCTTTTGGCTTAGTACATTTAGAGCTGGGGATGGAATTTGAAACTATGGAGCAATTCAAAAGAGCTGTTAGGAAGTTCAATATACAAATTAGAAGGAGTATCATGTTTAGCCGAGTGGAACCATTGAAGTGTAAGGCAATTTGTTGTGAGGCCAACTGTCCTTGGAGTATCTACTGTTCCAGGTCTAATGAACCAAAGAGTTTTCAAGTTAAGACGTTTGTCAACCAACATGTTTTTGCAAGAAGCCACACCAACAAGTCAGCTGATAGAAAATGGGTTATTGAACAGCTGGAGGAGAAGTTGAGGGACCAAAGGGTTATGGCGAGGAACAAAAAGTCTCTAAGTGGCTATGTTGGTTCTGTTGCACCAAGACAACTTAGCAGGCTTGAGAGAGAGAAGAAAGAAAGTAATAAATGGACTCCCACATGGGTAGGGGATGATAGTGGAGAAATTTATGAGGTTGAGAAGTATCCTACTAAGGTTACTGTTGACTTGGAAAATCAAAAGTGCACCTGTCGATTTTGGCAGCTCACAGGCTTGCCTTGCAAACACGCTTGTGCAGCACTTGCTCTGAGGGGTCGTAGGCCAGAAGACCAGATCCATAACTGGCTGAAAATGGCTGCATATAACTCAGCATACCAACATAACATCAACCTCGTACCAAGCAAAGAATTTTGGGATAAAGCTTAAGGCTATCCTCCACTGCCCCCTCACTATAAGACACCCATTGGAAGACCAACCAAAAAAGAAAAGAAAGGAGAAAAATGAGGCACGGCCAAATTCCAACCCACATAAGCTTAAAAGGAGATATGGAACAATTATTTGCAAATACTGTGGAGAGGTATGAATATCATGTTTTATGAGTTTGTTCTAGAGATCACTGATACTGTTATATTTACATTTTCTCATGTTTATATGTTGTAGAGTGGCCACAATAGTAGGGGTTGTGAAAAAAAGCATGCTGATATGAATGATGAGGTTGCAGCTATGGAAGCAGAGGAAGCTGCTGCTACTAATAACCCTGCACAGCCACCACCACCCCAACAACAGAACCCTAGTGATGCTGCTACTGCTCCAAGACCCAAGTCTAAACCTATGGTCTCCACTGAAACCATGAATACTGCAAGCCCAGCAATAAGGCAGAGGTTTGAACAGTTTATGCCAACTCCAACTCTGAGGCACCAACCAAATCCGGGCCCAAGACCATCAAAACTAGTCCCAAGAGGAGTTCCTGGAAGAAGCAATGGCCCAGCTGCAGCAACTGATCAAGTTGGCCCAAGTGAAGATGGGACCATGCAAGGGGCTGCAACAGAGACATAGAACCTTTATTGAAGACTAATGTGCATGTCTTATTTTTTGTGGGGAAGGCTATTTTGTTTATCAGCATAAATCTTGGGACCTTTCTTTGCAATCTAGTAGTATGTGGTATGTTATGTTATATACATTGTGACTTTGCTTGTTAATCAGGTATTTCTGGCTTGTATGAAAACTCAATGATTATGGTAACTACTCTGCCTATTTTGTGATTACAATGAAGCAAAGACTTCTGATTTTACAAGATGTTGTTGGATATTGTATGAGTTAGCTTGTTTATGAATTGCTTATTTTCAACCAAATTCTCACAGGTTTACATTTTTCTCTTATGTCAATGGTTGATGTTACACCAATTACAAAATGTGATTCATAAAAAAGGAGACCTTTTTTTTTCTTCCATTTATTCAATGCAACTTTGAAAGTTTGAAAGTTATTACACAGGATCCTCACTTCTGAGAATATATCATCACAATCAACAATGCCCAAAAACCCAACCCTAAACAAACACCCATAACCATATTCTTAATACAAGTTATTTCACCCCTAATCATATCAACTGTCTTCTATAAAAGTTGCACATCTTCTTCCAACTTGCTGGAACACTCTGTAAATTCATTCATCTTCTTGTATGATTGTGTCAATGGCCTTTCTTCAGATACAATCTCTGCCCACACGTTTCTTATTTTTCCTTCTACTTCGTCCAGCCAAACAAAATACTCACAACGATGTTCAGCACTCTGAAGATTAGACACAACAATCCAAGGAGGGGTGAAGAACGAAACAAACGGATAACGCCAGTAACAAGAAGAAAGGCAATTTCGAAACCTACCTCCCACAGAGGACATCGCAGAAACAATCTGTCTGGATTCCACTGTGTTCCAGACTTGAGTACCACAGCTTCAAATCCGTGCAAACACTTGCCGTTGTTGTACTCAAACTTCTTCTTCTTCTTCTTGTTCCTCAACAACGAAGACCCGCCACCAACAGCGCTGTCACAATTTAGGGATAAAGAGCTTGATTTTTCCTTGAGTGAGGCCATGTTCTTAGTTATTGGTTAAGGTGTTAGGGTTTCAACACAGAGCTTCTTTCTTCTGAAGATAAAGGAGAACGAAGGTGTTAGGGTTTCAGGGTTAATTTTACCTAATTAAACATTAAAATAAAATATTTTATCTGAGTTGGCACTAATTGGCCAGCTCACTAACTCTTAACGTACCAGCAAGGATAAAATAGAGTCACATGTCCACTCTCACTAACCACGCCACACGCTGATGGCCGGAATGGTGATTCTGTCCGCCGGAGTATATAATTAATGTGCACGCGTGACTCATTAAACGATTCAAGTGTATTACTGTCCAGCGTATGAACTTTCAGGTGTACTTTTGTCCTTCTTCCTGATAAAATTGTTGAAACAGATTATTTCATAACTACTTTATTTTTCATTTGGTATTATTTTTGGTTGTATTCTTGATTTTTTTTTGGTAAGTTCTTGATGTTTTTTTATCTCCTATGTTTTTCGATCCAAGAGAGTCATGCTTTCAGATGAGGCCCAAGAGGAAAGTATTATAAATAGATATGGACATATGGCTAACAAAAAAGACAAAAATGGTAGCCCATACGGTGGTTAACCCACACAATAAAAAAAGGAAAAATAATAGACAAGTATAACTTTGTTCTTGTTGTTCGTTTGGGCTACGGCCCAGACATGACAAAAGATGAACCTTTTTCTGGAATATTCTATGGTGCCTGACCAAAAATATATTGAAATCGATACCATTTGTTGGGCCACGGAAAAAAAATCAAGTGAAAGAATATAAGATGAAATGACACTATATCCAACTCAAAACTTTAAAGTAGTAAATTAATGAATCTCTCACCTTATAAACTCCTCATTCTTCCTTACTTTCTTAAACGTGTGACTAATTTCATACACTCTTCATACTTGCAACATTAACATAATCAACTACTAGAGTTCTAGTAGGTAAGATGTGATTTAAGCAAGATGCAATATATCCATATTCAAGAATTTTATACATATGGTTCAGCATAAATGAGAGGTACTCCTCAACTTAATCACTGCATTAATCTCAAATCAGTCTCAAGTGACCAAAAGCATGACCAACTTTTGTATATTGTTAAGAATTTTGCTCATAGTTAGAACGACCCTCACAAATTGCAAACACTAATCTACTAAGAATTAATCTGATTGATGCTAGAGCATCATCATTAGCTGGAATCGAAATATCTGCAAGATCTGGATCACAATTTGTATCGACTAAACAGATGGTTGGAATTCCCAAAGTGATGCATTCTCTAAGTGCAGTATACTCCTTTTCCTGATCAACGATTATCACGATATCAGGTAACCTTGTCATGTATTTTATGCCACCCAGATATATTTCCAAGTGATTGAGTTTTCTCTTGAACTTGGCGATATCCTTTTTCGGAAGACTCTTGATTCTGCCTGTCTTCTGTGTTATCCTCAAGTCCCTGAACTCCCGAAGCCTTGTTTCTGTGGTGTACCAATTGGTTAACATGCCGCCGAGCCATTTCTTATTAACATAATGACACCGAGCTCCTATTGCCGCTTGTGCTATTAAATCAGCTATTGTCTTCCTAGTGCCAACAATTAGGAATTGTTTCCCCTTGCTTGCTGCATCGAAAACTAAATCACAAGCTTCTGATAAAAAGCGAGCTGTTTTAGTAAGATTTATGATGTTGATACCCTTGCGTTTTGTGGATATGTAAGGCGCCATTTTCGGATTCCATTTTCTAGTACCGTGGCCAAAATGAACTCCTGCTTTCATCATCTCTTCCAAAGTTATGTTCCAATATCTTTTTGCCTGCTTTGTAGGCACTGAGGCAGAGGCGGCTACAGCAGCATGAACTACTAAGTTATCTCTCTTTCTTCGATATCTGCCACCACAGTAAGCAAACTCACTATGTGAAATAACCAAAAAAGAAACAAGATTTGAACAGAAGATACTCCACAATCAATCATCACAAGGTAAGTACAACAAATATCAGGTGTATAAATTTTGATATAAGGCTCTTTTCAAATATTTAAGACAGCATAAGTGATTTAAGCTATGGTATTTGCATTTTAAAGCAAAATCTAGACAGAGGACATAAATATGCATAAATGAAACTTCAATGGCCACAGACCTTAGCAAGTCAGCAATGGATGCAACTTTATCACTTTCATGCGCTACAAACTGACGAATATTTGGCAATCGAGCCATCAAACCGTCATCAACAATCATCAAACCAGCAGGTGCAGCATGATCCACAGTCGTTGCTGTATCGTCAACCGATACCACTGTGGTGGTACCAAGTTTAGCATCCTGCAAATGCGTAGTGTTGACATGTATCAAATTCAATCAATAAATGCTTAAACTAAATTTAAATTAAAAGAGAGGAATCTTGAATACTATAATAAACATTAGATGGCAGATTTTCAGTAATCTTTCTCAAGTTGAAGACACTTTGTTAAAGATTATCAATGTTATGTAAATTACTTAGGCACAAAAGCTACCATATCCAACAAACTAAATTAATCATACATGTAAAAATTAGATAAAAGCTTTTCTGTTAATCTTCTCCATCAAAGGAAGTTCCATTTCTTTTAGATCTTCCTCTTTCATGCTCACACAGATTATCTCAGTTCTATGCATAACAAACACCAACCAATAACAGTGACCTCCACTGTGCTAACAAAATAAGTTATAGGAAAAAGAAAAAGACTTTTTTACCCTCATAAATGTACCTTTCCCTGGAGAATATCTTCTGTGGCCTCAGGAATGAAAACAAAACCCTTGGTGGGTTCGGCCAAATCAAATTCATTGTTGTCAACAGAAGAATCAGTTCTTGTTAGCACAACTTCTGGTGACACTGATCCAAATGGTACTGCATCATCAGGCTGTAACTCAATCCCAACAGATTCATAATTTTCATTTATATCAAATCCTCCTCCTCCTCCTACTCCAGATATCAGTGTAGCTTTGATTCTTTGTCTACAAACAGCAATGTCACTTGGAAAAAATTTGGAACTGAGATGGATAAATGGTAAATCATATCCATTTATCATGCAAGTATTTATGGCGGTTAGTGTTGGTCCATTCTGCAATTTGTAGTGTCTGCATGCCCTATACTCAGAACAAGATAATCATGAAATTATAATCATTATAACATGCAAATATCAAATAGAAGGAAATCATAAAAAATAACAAATATAAGAAATTTATTGATAGAGACTTCATGAGCTGATATATATTCCACTCCAAAAAAAAAAAAAAGATTTTTGTGGCGGTTTCTCTGTGTGTGTGTGTGTGTGAGAGAGAGAGAGAGAGAGAGAGAGAGAGAGACCTTGAGTGGGAAAGAAATGACAAAGAAGAATAATAGGAGAGATCGGAAGAAGCCATTGGGTGCATAGTGAAAAACGCAGACTTTGAATGAAGAAGGTAGGAACTAAGCAGGGTTTTGTTTGACAAAGCAGGTTTTGGGCTTATAATCATCATTATCAATATAATATGCTTTTTTTGCGGTAACAATTCAATTAGGTATCCTTTAAAAGTTGTACAATATTCAATATTCAGTCTTTTATTACAATAATTTAAAAACAAATAAAATAAATACATCTAAAAATTATAAATAGATTTAGTGTCTTTTTAAAATTAAATACACATTCAAAATATAAACTAAATAAAACTAAAATTTAAAATTTCAATTTCAATTTTAAATTCCTGTTTTAGATTTAATATATTTAATTATTAATATATTATAATTTAAATACACATCCAAAAATCAAATTAAGTAGAATTCAAAATTTCGAATTTAAAATTCTAAAATAAAAGCTAACTTTTAAAAGATGGCTTTTTAAAAGTTATAACATTTATGTTTGGTAAATCAAATTAAAAATTACTTTTAATAATCACAAGCAACAACAATTGTATTTGGTAAAATAGCTTTTAAAATTTAAAAATACTATAATAGACATAAATGCAAGCATTAAATTTGAAAATTAGTTAACATATGAGGTTATATTAAACTTTTAAATTTTGAAAAGCACAAGCCAACTTTAAAAAGCTCTATTTTAGGTGCTTTCAAAAGTACCCCCATCTTTTAAAAGCTGCAAGCACAAGCACATTATCTTTTTTATTTACCAAACACAAAATAAGGAGTTTGAGCTTTTAAAAAGCACAAGCACCTCTTGAAAAGCTTTACCAAACCAAGCCTAAATCACTAGTAAAATCTTCACTCCGTAAAGATCCAGAGCGCAGCGCCTCCCCCTCCTCATCTGTGGCCACTTTCGTCTTCTCCCGCGTTGCGCACTCCTCTGCGACTCCTCATTCGACGACGCGCTCCTTCCCGCGACGCATACTTCCCCTGCGCACACCCCGCACCTCCTCCATCGATGGGCTCCTCTCTGTCCCTGGTCTCTTCCCTCGTGCCACGTACAACCGCCCCCTTCTCCCGTGCCTCCCCCTGTCTCCTCCCTCACGTCGCACTCCTTTTGTCTCTCGTATTTCTACTTGCAAAATTCTAAAAAAATTTGGTTGAGTTATGTTATCCTTTTTTTTTCGCTTAATAAAAAGTTCTATTTTTTTAAATTTATGTATAATATTGGAAGTGTCTATGTTTTTTTTTCTTTTTTTTTTAAATGTATTTGTGATTATAATATTTTTTTTTGCACTCGTATGTTTGATTTGAGAGTTTTAATATTAACCTAATTTAAATGTGTCAATACTTAATTTTGGATGTGTTTATATTGTTCATTATGTTCTTATGTACATATATAAGTTTTTTTACATGAATTTTGGATGTGTTGATAAAATATTTAGAGTACATTCTTATACTTTTGAATGTGTATTTAAGTTTAATTTTTTCAGTGTTCAATATGTAATTTATAACTACAATGACAATAATTTAGATGTGTTAATACATAATTTTAAATGTGTTTTTTACATGAGTTTTGAATGTTTTAAATAAAAAAGTTAATTGAAGTGAGTTTAATTGATTTTGAAAACTTCACTGATTTTTTAAAAATTAGTACACAAAATGTTGTTTCGAGTTTTATGGTTTAGTTTACAAAAAATTAATGTATTGCAAGTGGTTACAAATTTTACGGTGATAAGTATTTAAATAAAAGTGGTTCCTTAAAAATAGGAAATATAATTAATTAAAAAATTAAAATAATAAAATATTAATTTAAAGGCTGAATAAATGCTAAATTTTATTGTACAAGTAGCATTTTCCTTGCAGTAATATATACCCCTTCTTTCCTTTTTTTTTTTCTTTTAAGTAAATACCAAATCGGTACCCAAAAGATTTTGATGTTGACAAGATGGTACGTGACTTTTGTTATTGATAAAATAGACCTTAAATAATTTTGAAATTTGACAAGCGTGTCCCCAATCTTGCTGGAGCAAATCTCTGGCAAGCACAATACTAACGTGGCCATTACGTTTTGATGACATGGCAAAAACCTTTCCCAACCCTAATTCTTCCCCTCCAACGCACTTCTCCTTCCCCCTCCTCAACGCACTTCTCCTTCCCCCTCCTCAACGCACTCTCCCTACCCCTTCCTGAATGTACTTTGCCCTCTCCCCAACCTTAATCCCTCCCTCCCCCTCCCTAACCCTACTCCCCCCCTCCTCAATCTAAAATTCCCCATTCTGAACTCTAATTCCTTTTCCTTACCCCTTTGAACCCTAATCCCTCATTGCCAACGCACTGTCTCACATTCTTAACTCATTCTCCCCCATAACGGCAGTGGAACTCAACATTCTCAATCTTACAGAGCCAATGTCACTGACACCGCATGGTCGCCATCTCGTCGTCGGATCTTCTGCATCCTCCAGCGTTGTTTGTCACTTCCGTCGGTATTGCATCGTTTGTGCGCCTTCACTGTTGTCGTCTTGCCTAAACCCACTGTGCGCCTTCACTGTTATGCTTCGCGGTGGCTCGCTTCCTTCCTTGTGGTCCAACATAAAAACAGACACATAACAGCAGCGTCTCACTCATCGGCCTCGTCTCCGTCACCTCTGCTTGCTGCTCACCACTAGTTGCCGCTTGTATCTGTTTGCTGCTCGCCACCAGTCGCTGCACTGCCTCCTCTGTCTGTGTTCCATCTTGGCTCCGTCGTGTCCTGCCTCTTCTGTCTCTGTTGTTCTTCTTCTGACCTTGTCTAAATCTGCTTCTTACTTCGGTGATATCTGTATTAAGTTTTTTTTATTTTATTTTGATTATTGTATATGAATTTGTTTGTTTTCTCTTAGTTTTATTGTTATTAATCTTTTTGAATTGTAAATTAATCTAAAAATTTGGGACAATTCATGATTGAAAGAGTGAGAGAGTGTGATGGAGAAGGGAGATCTTTTGCTAGATTAGCGTTCAGGAAGATTTCCAGGTTTAGGGCAACTCATGAGTGAGATGGTGCGTTAGGGAAGGGGGATTCAGGTTCAGAGGGGGAAGGGAGGGGGATTAGGGTTAGGGGATTTTGGAATTTTTAGGTTGGACTGAGTAATTAATTAAAATTCAACCTTGGATTTTTCGGTGGCTACCTCAGCATCTTTCTCATCGGAAATGTACTCCGGCGAGCTCAGGACACACTTGTCAAATTTTAAAATCATTTAGAGTCTATATTGTCAACAACAAAAGTCAGGTACCATTTTGTCAACGCCAAAATCTTTTGGGTACCGATTTGGTATTTATCTCTTTTTTTTTTTTACTTAAATAAGCTAAAAAATCAAGAAAAACAAAGAAACTGTTTAAATAGAGGGATAGTCTGTTTAAGATTATTCTTAAACTCCTTCTAAGAAAAAGGAAATTCCACTTGATAAAGTTATAACCTTATCGCCATCTTTGTCATAATGTCTGTCACCGTGTTTTCATCTCTCATAATCAAACGAAAGTCAATATGCCAATTCCAATGCATGATATCCTTATTTTGAGCACTAAGGGATCAATAAATCCAAAATCATCTTGGTGATTAGTAACAAGATTAAACGCTTCCACACAATCGTCTCACAAATAACATCTCGTTGACCCACATCCCAGGCTAAGAGATATCATCTCCAAATAGCAAACAATTCCCCTTGAAAATTTCTATTACTCTCAATCATTTCCAAACACTCTCTTCGCTAACTCCCATTACAATCTCTAATAATGCAAGCAAAACTAACACTATCACCAAAATTAGGATAACTATCATCACAATTAATCTTGAAAGTACCAATGAGAAATTTCAAGAACCATTTAGAATAGAGGGGAGAGACATACGTTGTAATTCAAAAATACTCTTAAACTCTTTTTCTAAAGCTAATGTCAGATAAATCACTTTTTTCTGGAGGCCAAGTCTCATGAGGATTAAAGATGTCATTATTCCTTACTCTCCATATCCGCTAAAGTTCCAAAAAGTACCTGAACGGATGCTCTCTGCTATGATATAAGAACCAGTTCTTCAAATTTAAAAAATGACAAGAAATATGCAACCTATGTCATACAAGCTGAGCTTTTAGATAATTCCAAATACAATGTAAAATCGATTTCTGACTAGAAAGATAATCTTGAGCACCTATTCAATGACGACTTTCCTCTTCTAAAGCAAAAATTTACAACTGCTCATATAGCCAAACCAAACACTTGTACTTTTTTAGAATAAACTGGCGCCAAAACCAAAGTCAATTCTTCCGCTCCTCCCAACCAAATAACTGCTTACACAACCATTATCATATTTGTTACTTTTTCCTAATGAAAGTGATATTATGACTACTATTTACATGTATTTACTCAATAAATTAATTATTATATATTGCTATATTTACATATATTTTATATAAATAATTAATTTTTTATTTACACATGACATCATAGAAATTGAGGTTGTTGTAATTAGAATTTTTCGCTTATTATTGTAAGTTTATAACCGACATGATATATTTCATTTAATTTTATTAAATATATTTATAATTTAATATATAAAAAAATATATATCCACAATATATTTTAAATATTTCAACTTTAACTCAGCACATCTTATGAATTGTTTATTGGACGGGTACAATTGGTATATTTTACAAGCATCCTAATGGTTAAGGTACTTATTGAAGAAATAAATCTATAAAAGTATCAATTAAAAAAATAAAATAAATAAAAGTACCCTTTCTTTTCGTTGAAAAGATGTAATAATAATATGTTGAGGTAATTGACTGAGGTTAGGCTGTAATTTTTATTCCAAAAAAAAAAATAGTTGAGTTTCGTATGTTATTTATCATGCAATTCACATATTCATTACTTCTGTAAAGTAACAATTTAAGTTAATGTATCTTAAATTAATTTATGTTAAAATATATTAAAATTATTAGAATTAAATTTTGAAGTGATCCCTAAAATTATACTTGAGATTTAAAGTGATATCTAAATTTAATAATTACTCAATTTTATTTTTGAAATTATACTCCAAGAACTCATAGTAATCTTTTAGATAATTTATGGGACAATTCACTATATTAAGCCAAGGGGAGCAAAAAATTACACAAATCCGTCAAACCAAAAATTATTTCATGAATCAACCAATGCATGTTTATATGTAGTTCGAATCAACTAGATTCGAACTTGATCTACACATAATTCAAATAATGTTGCTTTGAATTATACACAAAACTCACACACACACTAATTTGAATCAACGCACGTACAATAATTCGAATTAGGTTGATTCGAATTACACCCTGATTTATTAAAAAAATTAATAATTTATTAAAAAATTTATTAAAAAAATAATAATTTAAAATAAAAAATATATATTTTATTTCATACATTAAAAAAAGCTAACAAAATATTTAATTACGAGACTTCTTTAAAATATTAATGAGCTATCAATTCGAATTCCATACAATACTCTTTTGTCCATTTTTAATAGCTCGTGAATATTTTTTAATAATTTTTTTTAAATTATATGGTGAGATATTACATGATTCGAATTACGCATGGGAAGTTCAATCACTCTTATTCGAATTATATGGTGAGCAATTCGAATTCTATACAATATTCTCCTGCCCATTCTTGATAGCTCATGAATATTTTTTAATAATTTATTTTAATCATACCACAAAAAATATTTTATTCTATGCAAAATAATTTAAAAAATGGCTTAAAAGATGTTAGGAGTACTATAAAAATTTGTAATGACTTAGAACATTAAAGAAATACTCTACATAGTCGATAATAATTTAGAAATTAAAGAAAATATATTTTTATCATGTATTTATCTAAATCACTAGAATATTATAAACTTTTATAGTAATCGTAACATTTTTTAAGCTATTTTTTAAATTATTTTGTATAGAATAAAATATATTTTTTAATTGTTTTGGATGGAATAAAATATTTTTTTAATTTCTAAATTATTATTGACTATGTAGAGTATTTTATTTAAAATTTGTGTACATGCATGTATTTACCTAAGTCATTAGAACATTACAAATTTTTATAGTACTCCTAACATTTTTTAATCAATTTTTTAAATTATTTTGCATAGAATAAAATATTTTTTTGTGGTATAGTTAAAATAAATTTATTAAAAAATATTCATGAGCTATCAAGAATGGGCAGAAGAGTATTGTATAGAATTCGAATTGCTCACCATATAATTCGAATTAGAGTGATTGAACTTCCCCATGCGTAATTCGAATCATATAATATCTCACCATATAATTTAAAAAAAATTATTAAAAAATATTCATGAGCTATTAAAAATGGACAAAAGAGTATTGTATGGAATTCGAATTGATAACTCATTAATATTTTAAAGAAGTCTCGTAATTAAATATTTTGTTAGCTTTTTTAATGTATGAAATAAAATATATATTTTTTAATTTTAAATTATTAATTTTTTTAATAAATGAGGGTGTAATTCGAATCAACCTGATTCGAATTATTGTATGTGTGTAATTCGAATCAGGTTGATTCGAATTAGTGTGTGTGTGAGTTTTGTGTATAATTCGAAGCAACATGATTCGAATTATGTGTAAATCAAGTTCGAATCTACTTGATTCGAACTACATATAAACATACATTGGTTGATTCATGAACCAGATTTTGATTTGGCGAATTTACGTAAAAATTTTTTCCCCTTGACTTATTTTAATATTTTGTCCTAATTTCTGTTCATCAATGGTCATCGAAAAATTGAAATAGACTGACTCCTACTACGCTAACACGCCAACGCCTTACTGACGTGGCAAACAAAATTAATTTTTTTGTTTGCGATGTGGTCCATTTTCCTTTTTAAATCTTTAATCCCCAATTTTTGTTTCTTCAATTCTCTTCTTTATTTTCTTCTTCTTCAACTTTATTCTCTACTCTCATTCTTCAAAATTCAATCATCAATACAATAAGTCAATAATAATGTAAAACACCAATAATTATTTATCAACAAAAACATAGTAAATTACATTATAAACTTTTCAACTGGTACAATAGCAAAGATAAGAGAAAAAAATATATCATTTCATAACTAAGACAAAATAAAATTCAATAAATTTTGTATAATTTTATTTGTAAGTAACATTTGAAATTAAATATTTTAGGAAATGAGAGAGAGAGAGAGCGAGAGAGAGTGTGGGTGGGAAACACAGGGAGGGGTAGAACGATAGGTCAGGTAAAGGATCCTAGAGTTTGGAACCGAGATGAGTATCGACGCTTGGAGAGTGAGTCTTTCTCTATCTTTGTGGATAATCTCCCATTTGACATCTCGAGGAGAGAGCTGTTTCAACTATTTAACTGGACTGGACGCATAAACGACATATACTTATCGAGGAAACACAAGAATGGTGGCTTATACATCTTTGCGTTCATACGATACACCACTAAAGGAGGAGCCTCAAAAGCCATAGCGGAAATGAATTATATGAGGTTGAGAGGCAAGGTTATTTTTGTGGGAGAAGCTAAATATAGAAGAATATCAGAGGTGAAGGACGAAAATAGGATTCCTCCACGAGGGGACCGCCGAAATGCTATGGATCGACAAGTACCAGAAGAAGGAAGAGAGGCTAAGAAGAACACAGATCCTCCTAACAAGGTTTTGATCAACGATAATAAGATTCAGGATCCACACGGCAATGGGTGGACAAAGAAGGTGGAAGTAGAGGTGGTGAAAGAAAACCTGAACTGGTTACAGAAGAGCCTGGTAGGGGGGTCGACGAAGGCGATTGACTTCAAAGCGCTGAGGGAATCGATTGCGATAATCTTTCCACATGTTATCCAGGTGCGAGAAATGGGTGCCTTTAAAGCACTATTGACCTTTGACAGTCTATTGAATGCAGAAGAGGCTTACACCTTCAATATGAATGGCCTACTACAGTTCTTCCACAGTGTATGGAGGTGGGACGAATCGGAGAGAAGTGAAACTCGTAGGGTGTGGCTAGAAGTTTTTGGGGTGCCATTACATGCATGGTCTGGTGATACTTTCAGATTAATAGGCAGTCAATGGGGTGAGGTGGTTCGCTGTGATAATGGGACGGAATCGTGCTCCTCATTTAGTGCTGGTCGTGTAGAAATTGATACATGTGTAATGGACGTAATCAAAGAATGGGTCCATATTACAATAGGCACCAGTGGCTTCGACATATTGGTAAAAGAAGTAGGCTGTGAAACATATGGTGTGGACGCTAAGGTGGGAATGATGAGGGATGGTGAGGATAGCGGTAAACAGCAGAGAATTTTAATTACAAAGCCTTGTGATGACGTAGCTATACCGGTGGTAAGGCCCATAACTTCGACACACAGTGCGGATCAGGTAGCGGAAGTGCTTATCGGAGTGATGCGAGAGGAGGTTGAAGATGAGGATAGAATGGTACTTTCAGAAACAATTTTGAATGAATGGAGTTATGATAATTTAAGACACAATCAAACGGAATTAGTAACTTATCAACCTAATAAAAGAGGTAATGAAAGCATGGCGGATTTCGTGGGGTATGACAAGGAGGATTCTGAAATGACTACTTCATGGGATTATGGTGATAAACATAATGGGCCAGGTAGAGAGAAAAAAAACACCAACATAGCTGTTTGTGCAAGGAAGCCCATCCATAGTTATAGATGCTGCAATTGTGTTTTGGGCCTTGATAGTCTATGGGCTGAAGGAAGCAAGCAGCTGGGTGAAGCCAATTTCCATCGTGGGCTTCACTTGGAGAGCCCGCATCGGATCTGTACCGGGTCGGGTGAGCAGCCAGCGGGTAGGGGAATTGAAGGAGAGACACGCCTCGCTGAACCCGGAAAGAAACTGCCTGGACCTGGGATTCTTCGACAGCTTGGGGCCGCGATTCCTACGGCTGGAGCAGCTCGATCATGCCCATTGGAAGAACGGCTGGCGACCGCGAGCTCAGGATCTCTGCGTCGACCAGATCACACTGCTGGTGGTGCATGTTGGGCGAACGCGGTTGGAGGAAACCAAGAAGAAGGAGGCCGAGAAGGGAAGGGCATCGGCGAGACGTCAACGGCGGTGGCTTCCCAGTCAGAAGACGCCCAATCTCTCCCTTGCGCCGTGACAGGTTTGGAGCGTGCTGGTGGGCATAACGTGCTGCGACCGAATAAGCAGAAGGTGGAGGTGGGAGAAGGCAGATTGGTATTCCATGGAATAGGGCCTGATGGCAGTCCAGTAGCTATGGGCGCGGAAGAAAATGCTGAATACGGTGATGATAATAATTGGAACGGTGAAGAAGATGCATAGGTTGGTGAGAATGGGCCTGGTATAAGATCAGTTGATGTCAGAATCTTACCGGAGCCTAACAAGAAAGTTGATTATGACGTGGACAACGGTGGCTTGGAGGATGTAGCTCAGGTCAACGTCGATGAAGCCAGCGACAATGAGGGATTAACATTGGAGGAACAGATGTTAGAAAACAAAAGAACTTGGGACTTAGCAAAGGAATCCGGAGCTGTGTTCTATGACGAAGAAGATGACATTATGGCGATCCTACAGCAGCAGAATGAAGAAATTGCTCTGAAAAAAAAGCTGGCGAAACAACGGGCTAAAGCGAGGCGAAGCAGACCAAAAGCTCATAAAAAGGTGTGCAATAAGTTTTTGAAATGATTTTTGGCTCTTGGAATGTTAGGGAGTTGAGGGGGGATGGTAAGCTCAGGATGATAAAGGACCTGAAAAGAATTTTTAGATTAAACATGTTAGGCCTGGTAGAGACTAAAAGACAGTTAGTGACTAAATTTGATATAAAAAATATTTGGGGGAATAGTTGCGCGGAGTGGGAATTTGTTGAATCTGATGGTGCATCTGGTGGGTTGTTATTAATATGGGATGGAGAATTTTTTAAAATAAGGAATAGCCATAAAGGAGAGAGATGGTTGTGTGTTAAAGGGGAGATGGTGAAGTATAGTTTTAATTGTGCTTTTATTTTGGTCTATGGTGCGCATACTAGAGATGAGAAGCTTGTTGTTTGGGAGGAGTTGAGCTACATAGCTGGGTTATGTCAGGTTCCCTGTTGTTTCATGGGGGACTTTAATGAGATTGTACAGGTGGAAGAAAGAAGGGGGACCGATACATTACCCTTATCAGCCGAAGACTTTAAGAATTGGATACATGACATGGGTGTGGTGGACTTGCCGATTACTGATCGCAAGTTTACATGGTTCAGAGGTCGATCGTGCAGCCGTATTGATAGGGTTCTGGTTAGCCTGGAATGGCTTGAAAAATTTCCAGAGACTCGAATGCGAGGTGGTCCTAGGGGTTTGTCTGATCATTGTCCTATTATAGTGGAAGATAGGAGGCGGAGTGACGGGCCGAGGCCTTTCAGAAGTCTTGATTCGTGGTTTACCCATGAAGGTTTCCTAAGAATGATTAAGGAGGAATGGAGAGGGCTTGGTGAGGCACAATTTACTGATAAGTTGAAGGCTCTGACAGTTCCTCTGGGAAGATGGCATAAAGATAACTTTGGGGAGATGGACAAGAAAATCATGAAGTTTGAGGAAGAGATCAAGAAGATTGATGACAAGGTGGGAGATGGTGTTTATGATGGAACAATGGAGGCTAGAAGAAAGGCGCTGGTGACTTCCTGTGAGAAATGGTATGTACGGAAGGAACTACATTGGAAGCAGATGTCGCGATCTAGACATGCGAAGGACATTGACAAGAATACGAGGTACTTCCATAATTTAGCTTCTGCAAGAAGGAGAAACAACAGGATTGATGTGCTGCTCATTAATGGAAGATTGGTAAGGAATCAAGCTCGGATTAAGATTGCGATTAGAGACTTCTACAAGAGTTTGTATCATCAGGAAGAGTCTCCTTTGGTGGGGTTCAGGGATGGACTAGTAGAAAGAATTGGTGAAGATGATGCTCTGGCTCTGGAGGTGATGCCGAATCCTGAAGAGATTAAAGAAGCAGTGTGGGATTGTGAATCTTGCAAGGCACCGGGAAGTGATGGGTACAACATGAACTTTATAAAGAAGTGTTGGGCTGAAATTGGATCTGATTTTACGGCAGCGGTGATGAATTTTTTCCTTACATCCAAGCTACTAGCGGACGCGAATCTCACTTGGGTAGCATTGGCCCCTAAGTTCACTGGTGCAAAGGAGATCAAAGACTTGAGACCAATCAGTATGGTAGGTTGTGTGTATAAAGTCATTTCGAAAATACTGGTTAGGAGGATGCGAGCAATCATGCCACGACTAGTAGGGGAGACTCAGAGCGCCTTTGTTAAGGGACGTAAGATTCATGATGGGGCACTGATCGCTTGCGAAACTGTTCAATGGATAAAAGCGAGGAAGAAGGAAGCGGTAATCATAAAGTTAGATTTCCAGAAAGCATATGATAGAGTCAAGTGGAGCTTCGTTGACCTGGTGCTGCAGAAGATGGGTTTTGGACAGAGATGGCGGAGTTGGGTTATGGAGTGTGTATGTACTACTTCTATGTCAGTGCTGATAAACGGATCGCCATCTAAGCCTTTTAAGATGGAAAGAGGTTTGCGACAAGGGGATCCGCTATCTCCGTTTCTGTTTGTACTGGTGGTTGATGTTCTACATAGGATGTTTGGTGAGGCGGTGAGAAATGAGCGAATCTCGCCGTTGCTGGTGGGGAGAGACCATGTTGAGTTATCACATCTTCAGTTTGCGGATGATACTGTTCTGTTTTGCCCCCCAGAGGAAGAGACCATAAAGAATTACAGGAGGATGCTTCGCTGCTTTGAGCTTATGTCAGGACTGAGTATTAATTTTGATAAGTCTAGCTTGATTCCTATTAACTGTGACGCTCAGTGGGTACAGCGTATGTGTCGAGTACTGGGCTGTAAGGCAGCATCTCTTCCGGTAAAATACTTGGGCATCCAACTAGGAGCAAACCCGAGGTTGGTGAAGACTTGGAAACCCATTATAGAAAAAATGGAGGAGAAGCTGAGCATCTGGAAATCCAAGGTTCTCAATAAAGCTGGTAAACTGGTGCTTATTAAATCTGTTTTAAACAGTCTGCCTGTCTATTATTTGAGTTTGTATAAGATGCCAAAGACTGTTGCAGAGAAACTGATTTCTCTACAGAGAAGGTTTCTATGGAGCAAGGAGGATGGTAGGATTGGTATGGCCATGGTCAGGTGGGAGGTGGTGCAGGCCCCCAAAAAGTTAGGCGGATTAGGTGTAGGGGATGCCATGGTGCGTAACACGGCCCTTCTATTTAAGTGGTGGTGGCGATTTTCGAAGGAGGATTGCCCTTTATGGAAGAAGGTGGTATGCTCTTGCTACAATCTGAACCCTAGGGTGATGCTGTCATCCCAGGCATTACCCACTCGGGGGGGGGGGCATGGAAGGATATCTGCCATATACAGTTCAAGGATCAACAAGTAAGACAGAAGATGATTAATGGACTGTCTATGGAGATTGGTGATGGGAGAAGAACTCGATTCTGGGAGGATATCTGGCTGCGTGGTGGGCTCCTGAAAGATATGTTTCCGAGGCTCTTCTCAGTTTCAAACCAAAGAGGATCCGTCATAGGGGATTGTGGATTTTGGGACGGGTTAGAGTGGAGATGGAACTTCCAATGGAGGCGAGAGCTGTTCCAATGGGAGCTGGACCTTCTGAACCAGATGCATGAAACATTAAGACTGGTTAATCTTGTATATGAGAGAGAGGATAGAGTGGTGTGGAAGTTTGATAAACATGGTGTATATTCGACTAACTCCTTTGTGCAGGAATTGCAGGTGGAGTTGCTTCCAGAGGATATAGCGAGTTTCAGCTTTACTAGGACAATATGGAAGGGTCTAGTCCCACCAAGAGTTGAATTGTTTATCTGGTTCGTCTTGACTGGAAGGGTCAATACAAAGGAGCGACTGAGTAGGTTGGGAGTGGTTAACCAAGAAGATGTGGTCTGTGTTTTGTGTAATAAAGGTGTTGAATTTGGTCACCACTTGTTTCTTGCTTGTGAGTTTGCTTGGCAGGTTTGGTGTGCATGGCTAACGTTTGCTGGGAGGCAATGGTCATGCCCAGGGACACTAAAAGAACACTTTCAGAGCTGGACTGAGTTATCAACTAGTAAGCAGGAACGCAAAAGGTGGATGGTATCTTTCTGTGCTATAATATGGAATATCTGGCTTGAACGGAACAGGAGGATCTTTCAGAATAAAGGAAAAGGGGTTGAAGATATTATCCACCAGTCGTTCATGAACTTTAAGGAGTGGTTAGGTGTGGATCCCTTTTGTTGTTGATGGCAATGCCGAAGATGACAAGGGGTATCATGTAGTACTGAATAGTTTATGCCTTTAACTGGTGTTCTCCTATTTATTTATTCTCATCGCTCCACTTGTTGTGTTGAGCTTGTTCATTCAAAAAAAAAAAATTTTGTATAATTTTGCATATTGCTAATCAATTTATTACACACAATGTTCTAACTCCCTCAAACAAAAAAATTTTATTTGCCACATTAATAACTGTTCGCGTGTTAATATGACAGAAATCAATCCACCTTAATTTTTCGATGATCAGTGATGAACGAAAACTGTCCGAAAAACTACTATAAATCCTCGCGTATAATTTTAAAGACAAAATTAAGTAAATATTAATTTTAGAGACCACTTTAAATTTCAAATATAACTTTAGATACCACTTTAAAACTTAACTCAAATTATTAAAATAAAAAGTTTTTTGTTAGAAGAACTATTAAACTCATAATTTAGTAATTAAATCTCCTATATTTCATTTAAACTCAAAATTGTGTATTGTCATCCCCTTCTCCTGTTGCTCTTAAATAAAAGCAAAATATAATTTTTCATTAAAATTTGTAATTTTTGTTTATAAAATATAAATTTTTACGCAGATCAATATTGTAATTTCTTCTTTTTCACATCACTTTCTCATTCTTTCTTCAAATACATGGTAACCAAAAAGAACAACATAAGAAAATTAGTCACATATGTCAAGAAATTTTGTTAGTTTGGAATTTTTAATATTTATAACATGAGGATAATAGAGGAAAAATGAAAGTCTTTTCATCCTGTTGTCTGAAATAGCAGAAACTGACATCTAACAAATGGAACATGAGTCACAAAATTTTGGCAAGAGAAAAATTTCAACTAAAGCAAGCAAAATCCCAAACCATGAGAAAAATGGAGCCTGCGTACGTGCCCAAAAAAATGTTACTATATGATAGTAATGTAACTTTGTAAATGCATCATGTAAGCCACCAATAATAGTTAGGGAATCTACATCATAGTTTTCTTCTCTATTTATAAGAGAACCTCCTATTATGATATAGTTAATTTTACCCGAAGTTAATAGCTAAGATTAAGAGTTATTAGATAATAATTTAATCAATTTATTAAATTATTTAATAATTTTTAACTATTAATTCTATATAAAATTAATGAAATTTTTACCTTCTCTTTCACTTTATGAGATCCAAAATGATATTTCTTTTAGCTCTTAGATTTTAACATAATCCTCGTCATGAGGGTACCTAAATGTTGAAATAAGAGTATTGCATATTTTGTGTAAAACCCAACAAACAGAAGATGTTAAGAAACTTCCTATGATTTCCCTCCTCACATCAAAAGATTAAAAGATCCCATTCCTCTGCCACAACAATGGCCACACCCCACTTTGGAATTACCGAATTAAATCACAAAAAAACTTTATTATATAAGTCATAAAACTTCAAAAAACAAAAGGCTCTCTCCAATTCCCCAATCTGCTTGTTTCTCGCCTTCTTGCTTGCTGGTTCTTACTCTCTCCTTCTGAGAATCACTCGTTTCCGTTGTTGCTGTTAGCAATGGAGAGCTTTGCGCTGCACTCGCTCTCCACCTCAACCTCTTTCTCACTCTCATCTTCACGCTTCTCCCTTCACCACCGTTCTCGACCCATCATGACAAACAGATCCCAACTCTCACTTCCACTGAATCCACAACCACGCTCAAACCCATCTCCCAAATCACCCCTCATTTCTCAAGTTTTCTCCTTTCCCTCCAAAGCTTCAAAATTTAACACTTCTTCAAGACCCCATTACAATCCACTTCATGCTTCTTCATCTTCCTCAAATTCTCCGTCACCACCGCCACCGCCACTGCAGGGTGCAAAGCCCATTCCTTTCGTAATCTCCGTATGTATAGGCCTCATTGTTCGTTTCTTAGTTCCCAAGCCAGTGGAAGTTACTCCAGAGGCATGGCAATTGCTCTCAATTTTCCTCTCAACCATCGCGGGCCTTGTCCTGAGCCCGTTGCCCGTTGGAGCCTGGGCTTTTCTGGGCCTTACAACTGCTGTGGTAACCAAAACTTTAACCTTTGGTGCAGCCTTCAGTGCCTTCACCAACGAAGTGATTTGGTTGATTGTGATTTCATTCTTCTTTGCCCGTGGATTTGTGAAAACTGGTTTGGGAGATAGAATTGCAACTTACTTTGTGAAGTGGATGGGGAAGAGCACTTTGGGTTTGTCTTACGGTTTGACATTCAGTGAAGTGCTTATTGCTCCGGCAATGCCGAGCACCACCGCAAGAGCTGGTGGTGTGTTCTTGCCGATCATCAAGTCACTGTCACTCTCCGCTGGCAGTGAACCTGGCAATCCTACTGCTAAGAGGCTTGGTGCTTATCTCGTTCAGAACCAGTTTCAGGTCGGTTTGGTGTTAATAGTATTCACAGATTTGTAATCATGGCTAGAATAATTAATGGATTTTGGTTAACGGAATGTCTGGACAGTATTATATGAGAATTATCGCTATAAAACTTCTAACCATTTCAGGCAGAGATTTCATAAGGTTTTTAGCTATGATGCACAAATGCTACATGTTCACTAGCATATGAGCATCTGCATCAAATACTGCTATCCTAAAATTCTTAAATTTGTGAGTTTTCATAAAATGTCTTATATTTAGTATCACACTGGACTGTGTGATACTTGCATTGTATTTGTATTTGTGCAACATAGAATTTAGGTTCTTTTTCAGCTTGGCTTTTGTGAAAGAACTGAAAATCTATCTTAAATATTGCTTAATTGCTGTATGTTTCAATGATTTGTATAAATTACTATTTTCTTTTAATTTTATTGGCTATGTTTTGGTTTTAGTATAAGTATTGTTT
This sequence comes from Arachis hypogaea, assembly GCF_003086295.3. Taxonomy (NCBI): domain Eukaryota; kingdom Viridiplantae; phylum Streptophyta; class Magnoliopsida; order Fabales; family Fabaceae; genus Arachis; species Arachis hypogaea. The sequence continues at coordinate 10,051,111 of NC_092055.1, forward strand.
TATGAAAGCTGTTGCAACTATATCTGGGTATTACAAATGTGTCATAGTAATGATCATAATCTATTTTGATGTAGCTGAATTCTACTCTTCTGTATTTTGTTTCTTATTTGCAAATTGCGATCATGAGATAATGAAGTGACTTGTGCATTGCCTTTGTGACCTGTGACAGTCTGCTGGTAACTCTAGTGCTCTTTTCCTAACTGCTGCAGCTCAAAATCTGCTGTGTATCAAATTAGCAGAGGAGCTTGGGGTCATTGTTTCTAGCCCTTGGGTTACTTGGTTCAAGGCAGCTAGCTTACCTGCACTTGTTTGTCTTCTTGTTACACCGTTGGTTTTATACAAGCTCTATCCCCCTGAAATTAAAGACACACCGGAAGCTCCTGCCCTGGCTGCAAAGAAACTCGAAACTATGGGCCCTGTCACAAAAAATGAATGGATTATGGTTTCTACGATGCTTCTTGCCGTCTCTTTGTGGATCTTTGGGTATGCTTGGTATACTCATACTATAAATATACATGAATTTTTTCTTGAATGATTTATTGGTTTGTTGACATTTTTGGATTGTATAAACTATCATTGAATTGAATTCAGAATCATCATTATTTTTTGGGTTCTTGCAGAGACAGTCTCGGCATAGCAAGTGCTGTAGCTGCGATGATTGGGTTATCAATACTACTTGTATTAGGAGTTCTTGACTGGAATGACTGCTTGAATGAGAAATCGGCTTGGGATACCTTGGCTTGGTTTGCCATTCTTGTGGGCATGGCAGGCCAGTTGACAAACCTTGGTATCGTAACCTGGATGTCTGATTGTGTAGCCAACTCGCTTCGGTCATTCTCTTTGAGCTGGCCAGCTTCACTAGCTGTTCTTCAGGCAGCTTATTTCTTAATCCACTACCTTTTCGCAAGTCAGACAGGACACGTGGGGGCTTTATACTCTGCATTTCTTGCTATGCATAGGGCAGCTGGTGTTCCTGGTGTTCTGGCTGCGCTCGCTTTAGGTTACAACACAAATCTTTTTGGTGCAATAACACACTATAGTAGTGGTCAGGCTGCTGTATACTTCGGAGGTTTGTCCGTCTTTTTCTTTTCTCTTTTGTCTTTCCGGCTATTCAATTATTTAGCTTGTGTTTGTTTAGCAACTTTATTCTATCCCCGTTCTTCATACCGTGCATAATATTTCTAATCTGGAATTTCTTGGCTGAAATTGTTGTGATTTTCCTTCTTTGGCAGCTGGTTATATCGACCTTCCTGATATATTCAAAATGGGGTTCGTTATGTTTGTTATCAATGCTATCATCTGGGGAGGTGTTGGCGCTTTCTGGTGGAAATTTTTGGGACTGTATTGATTCCCATTTCAGTGTAAGTAAATATCAGTTTTTCCCAGTTTCAATTGGCCTTTCTTCTTCCCGGCCAAAAGAAAACGAAAGAAAAGGTCCTTCATGTAAAGGACAATTGAGCTAAACACAATTTTTCAATTTTCTGCCTTCAGCTTTATTTGTCTTCTTAGTTTTAGCAGGGTCACATTTAGTTTACAAACAATAATTGAAATTCTGATAAAGGGTTTTATGGAAACCTACATTCAAGATTTGAAATCGATATGATCTTCATTGATGGAGGTTTAGCCTGGTTTGACGGTGTTCCTATTTGTGATTTATTCTTTCTTTTGTCAGTGTTATCTATAATGTGGTGCTATTTTCAAGCTTACTTTATTCATGGCATTTTAATAAACATTAAGACTATATGTTATTATTTCTTCCCACTTAGGATACTGTAAATTGACAAAATATAATTGCATTGAACAAGTCATGTCGTACATTCAAGGATGTACCATGATGGAGTACACTAATATCATTTTTAAGTTGATTACTAGTGTTAATTATGAATTAGTGGCCCTGTGATAGGTGAAGCTCTGGTTTCGGTGCAGCATCATTCTTATCCTGTACTGTAGTGTGACAGATTGAATTATTATACAATACTTGCAAATAATGTTATCCAATAATTACTCATCAATAAATGAGGTTATGATGAGCTTTGAAATGTGTAATCTGCTGCTGCTGTTGTATGAGTATCTGAGACATTGCAGAAGACTCAGATACTCAATTGTGATGCACTTGAGGAATGTGAAAGGAAGAACTAGGAGGTATTAACTCTCGATAACAACAATACTCAATCTTATATTTATTACTATACTTTATCCAGTCGAATAGAAATGAGTACTACTAGGTAAATAAACGTGTTTGAGAGAGCTGCAAGAAATACCTCATTAGTCATTATGCATTTCCACATCAGAATTAGAATTCAGAAGACGAGACTAGTAAGTGAAGCTTGAAATCTTGATATTCTGCGAGATTCATTTATTGTCTGCAAAGATGGATATGAATGTAAGGTCACAAGGTTGAGTTTAACCGTTATTCTTCAAGCCATTTTGAAGCAAAAGGACTCAACAGTGGCATTTGACTGTTAGCTGTCCTACCTATCTAATTTACATGTCAAATTTTAGTTATGGTTTGGAAGTGTTAGTTCAATGAATATATATTAAATGAAATTAAACTGAGTCAATTTAGTTTCATTAAGCAAAGTAAGCGTAGGGCTTCTGAGATTTATTAAATGAAAGTAAAAATTTGAAAAGAAATTCACCTTAACACTCGCTTTAATTGCCAAATAAGAGTTGCAAACCTACAAACATTTATATTCAGGCTAATACAACAAAATCATCATTCAAATTGAGTGCCCCTCTGAACAGACCGAAAGTACATAGTAAATAAAGACTATAGAAAAGACAAAGATAGGAAAGGCATCTATCTAATTGTCTAGTAAGAGAAATAAAATGTTTTGTCCCCTTCCTTATGCCAACTAAATAACATAGCTAACTAAAAGTAATCACTTTCGTGATTAATCTACAAGACTTCAATTTTGTTATCCTGTGCCAACTAATAGCAGAGCTAACTAAAAATAATCACTTTAATGATTCAATATACAGGACTTCAATTTTGTTATCCTCCCTTGTCCTTCAGTCTCCCATTCTGTTCATATCAGAGAAGTCATCTATTGATCCCAACTTTTCCAGGATCAGTCTTTCTTGCTTAGCATCTGTTTTGCACGTAGTTAAGAAGTTCTTGTTGAAAGCAAATCAAAATGCCGTCGAGAAAAATGTCTAGATAAAGAATATACCATGCTACCAATGGATTTTCTGGAAAAAATGGTTTTCTAGTGGAGCATAGGTTCATGATGAAGACAAGTTTGATTGTACAATTTATATACAGCTACATAATGCAAGGAGAGATACCTAGCAAGGATACATTCCTGATCAGGGTTTTCAGTAAAATTGGAGTGCAGGGCATTCCCAATGCAATCCACTATAGCTGAGGTAGTCATTGAGGACTCTACGCATAAAATTGCTGTGATGGCATCTAATCGGGTCACTTCATTTCTGAACATCAGCCTTGCATGAGCTGTCATTAAAGATCAAAAGCACATAAGAGGTTAAGGAAGTTAAATGGGTAAATTCACCATAGTTCCAGTTACATACCTTGAGCTAGGCGTATTAAACTTTCCAGCATCCGGACGGTGGTCCTGGCTACATTGCAAATTTGCAACTTAATTTAACGACATAAATTGATGAGTATTAAACTTGATTTAGAAAGGGACATATTTATCTGAAACCTGCATTATGAGTTGCAGACTTCCTTTGAAGTTGATAATAGCTAGATATGACTCTTTCGGCCTCTCTTGTAAGTACTGGCTTGAAAGTTTCTTTCACATAGTGTAAGTACCTGCAAGATTAGAAATAACCAAGAGTCTCTTACCGAGCCAACTACATAAAAATTAAGAAATTCAGAAACTTAAAAGCTCTATCTAATTTGAAAACGTTCTATGGGACAAAAAGAATTCAATTGAGACTGATTTGGTATACAACTAACTTCACTATTTTAAATGAGAAAGAAATGCTTTATCCTATTTTTAATTAGGATAGCAAGAGGGAAAAAAAGGAAGCAAGAAATTAAGTTGGGATGTAGAGAAACCAATGCAAGATAGCATTCAAACTTCTTTTTCCTTTTTATGCATGTTATCCATGGTCGTCAGCTGCATATTTCACCTCTTGAGTGTAGAAAGTGGCCAGACTTTTGCTAGATCTTCATCGTTGTTGGCTCTATCAGGTTCTGCCTGAATATTAGTTTTCATAAAAGTGTTATATCTGTACCCACAGGAAGCTTTTTAATGCACATGGTTATAGTTTACCTCAGAAAGAATATGAGATGAAACTACTGCATCCCATTCAGGATTCTTTGTATCCAAGAGCACAAGGACAATATCAAACCTGCTAAGTAAAGGACCAGAGAGTGTTGTATTGACAGACAGAGCTACCTTGTGTTAAGTTGGACAAGTAATAAACTGAAGCAACTGTAAATTCAGAATTTAGCGGCAAACGAGGTTGCTATAATTACTACATTGATAGTTCAGAAATTTCTAAGCTAGCAGCTAGAGGAAAAATTTTCGTGGACTAGAAATTGTACATCAGTAATACCGAACAATTTTTAAACGTCAATTTAGAATAGTATTACACAAATATATATTGACTGAAGTGATACGTTGATCGGGGTCATATTGCCCTTTAGGATTTGTGGCACCAAATACCGTTGTTCTAGTGCTGAGTGTTGTTACAAGACCAGCCTGGACAAAGCATGAGAGTATGTAAGCGATGCTTTTGACCACAAGATACACGTCTGTATTGAGAAAAGCAAAGTTCATTCAGGTTTTGCGTAATATTCAAATATTCCACTCTACCTTGGCTACACTTATTGTTTGCTGCTCCATGGCTTCATGTATTGTTGCCCTGTCATGTTCCCTCATGCTGGGAAAAAGGAAGTTTATATAAACAATGCTAAGTATCATAAACAACTCTGCTGGAATTTCCATAAATCTAAACTTCTCATAAATGCATCCACTGAGAACTACCCTGACCAACTTGAAGTGACAAATTTGGTATGATGATGAAGAGTAGAACAAATGTGATGTAAATCTTGTTAACCCTCTTACTGTGACTATATGCATTCTTGTATCCTTCATAAAGTGCTTACCTATCGAATTCATCTATGCAGCACAATCCTCCATCTGCTAAAACAAGGGCTCCAGCTTCCAACATCCACTCACCTAAAAATTCCATAAATTGGCCATGCACTTAGCTAAACCAATTACAAGATACACAGATTCATGCATGTCTACATTTAGATGAGTTAATAATGTGGGCTATTTATCAGTAAAAATTGATGTATGGAAATTTGCCTCCATCCTTGACTGCAGTAACCGTCAATCCAGCACTTGTGCTTCCCAGCCCAGTGGTAATAACAGATCTATTGCTCAATTTCGCTGCAAATTTCAGAAACTGAGACTTTCCAGTGCCTATATCAAACATAAAGAGGCAAGTTAGAGAAAACGAGGACCAACTTTATTTTGTCATCTCGTTAAGTCGATGATAAGAATTGACAGAACAGTTAACAAACAGTTCAGATATATAATTAAGAAAACTGCACTAAAGTTAACAGCATATAGAAATTTCTAGTATAAGTCCGACTATTATGTGATCACTTTTCAAATTTCCTTTTCTTGGTTGAACATCATTAAACAAGTAGTGGCATAACTGAAGCACAACAAAGAACTTAATTGGTAGAACTCCCCTTTCTTTGTCTAATTGAAGTCACTTTCACGGGTTGTTGTAGTATTCATGAAGCAATAAAAAAACCATCTATGCTACAAACTTGAAACAAGTAATAACAATAGTAGCATTGCTCATATAAATCACATTAGCAATAGATTTCATACCGGGATCACCAACCAAGAGTAAGTGGGATTCCCCTCTTACCCTTGTTCCAGAAGCGTCAACATGTTGAACACCTCCTATAAGTGTTAATGCAACTGATTGAAAGACAACAGACATGAAATGAGAAAGATCATAACTGATATCTTGATAGTAGTATTTTAGTTTACTGACATGAATATAGAAACAAAATGAATGAGAGCCTCCATATCACACTTTTGCTGCCCATCTAACTCCAGTCCAGGACTAATTTCTTTATATAAAATCTTTGCAAATTCAAGTATTTCCATCTACGATCTTTATGAGGTTCCTCTCTTGAAAGAAACTAAATGGGACCTATAGAGATCATGTTATCATCTATAAGATCCTCATTTCCACATGCCTAGATCAACTGAGTCTTATTGCATCTAATCTAAGTACTTATTTATGGTTTGCAAAAAAAATTGTTTTGATTTAAAATTTTTCATAAATTTAACCCCTTCTACCTTGTCTTTCTCTGTATCATATTTAAGTCTGTTGCATAAACTTTCTTTCCAACATGCACAAAAGTATTTGGGATTTTGGAATTTAAAAGTCAGAATCCATCATAGATAGACGTCATTTGTTTATCAAAATGGAAAATATAAAATATGTCAAAGCAACAACAAATCCTTGAGAAAAATAGCAATATATAAATAGCCATCACCATAAATATGTGTTTACCGGCCAGCTTGACAGTAAACAGGCCAAATACTTGTGGGCAAATTCCTCGAAGAATAGCATTCCTCCCTGGATCATTTTGAAACATCCAAGAAGTTAAGAAAATATGAAATTAAATGACGAAACGTGTTCTTGGATACCACCTTTTAAGGGTGCATCTTTGAAATGGTCCCAGAACTGCTTGAATTTTGTAACTAAGTCATCAGAAATGTCCATTTCTGACTTCAATTGATTGGTCCTCCTGAAACAAGGAGAATGCTCTGCTTCCATTAAACTGAGAGTAACTGACTTCAATTTATAGTATAACTTAATTTAATGAAATCATTCAATGTGTGCTCCACATAGGATTTTATACGTATAATATGTGAATTATACTCTCTGACTGACAACCTATTATGTGGTTTGCAATAGGACAGAAAAGGGAAGCAGACAAGCAGTGGCAAATCAGTTCCTAGGAATAATTAAATCATTAAGGAACATTCATGATAGACCAAATTTTGCAAATGAAGACACGGCCAAAGGAAAGAAAGCATTTTGAAGGTGGAAGATGGTGAAGCCAGAAAAATCTACAATTAAGTCCTGAAGAATATGGGTGGCACGGATCTATCCTCAGACCAGCTACCAAAGGGGCGCTGACACAGAAACTACTGTGCCAAAACACAATCAACCAAAATGATTACTCTATTATATGAACTGTAGTTAGCATTAATTATCATCATTCAACGGCAGGTTGAGAAAAACTCATCTTCTTGAGGAGGAATTTCATAAGAAAACAGTACCAGTTAAAAGAACATGAGAAATGAATGACTAGCCGAGTTAGGAGATAAGGTTTGCATCACAACCACAAGTATCACCAGACTGCCCATAAATTATGAGTAAGGGAGAGAGTTTAGGAGATGCATAAATAAATATTTATACATTTTTCCATGAAAAGAAACAAGAAGAATGACAAATGCTAGTAAGTTCTTTTTGCTTAACAAGGTTTTAAAGGCAAAGAAAGAGAACTTCTTCACCTTACACTGTTGGCTATTAATACAGGATCAAGGTCACAGCGCACATCTTTCAACTCTGGAGACCATTTTGCAGTCAAGAGACCAGTGACAATCACATCATCTGCAAGTACAAGAGAATTGAAGTCCTCAACCAGCCAAAAAAAAAAAAAATTGCATTTATGTTCCAGCACTCTAGCTTTAGCTTGTGAGAGATCATCAATTGTTAAGGGGAAAAAAAGGTTACCTTTTATTTTAACTAAAAATAGAAGAATGTATGTCCAGAATATTCAATCTAGGTAGAGACATAATACATTAAGTTATTTTAACCAGCTTTCTTACATACTTCTTAGTCTAGGAAGAAAACAGTTGTTAAAATACCATGTGCATGCATGCAATCATATTGAAGAGAAAAAGAATCAAAGCTGATGTAAATACCTCCAGCTTTAACAACATCAACCAGATCATCATGCAAGATGACAAGAATTGAACGAGGAATGGCCCCAACACCTAGCACCTGTGTACTTTCTTGGATTTTTATCTCCTGATAATCATGGCATACTACAGTATTTTCTACATACTGAAATTTTGTGCCTCCACAGGGCTTCAATTTCTGCCATTAGGAACAATTAAAATAACCAAATGAAAGATATGCTATCATCGGATCTACAGAAGAACAAAGACATAGTACTGCGGGATGGAGTTTCCAAAATCAATTTTTAAGCTTCCTGGGAAAATTTGCAGGTTTAATATGCTGCACTCCCCAACTTAGAGAAAGAAACTTAACACAGCAGTGCAAGCGAACACATTTCTAATGTTACATTTTAATACATGGTCCATCTGTGGTGAAATGAAATATTTAATCTCAGATGTAGAAGATACCTGCATGGGGCAAATTGAAGGTAATGATATGGAGTTTCGAGCTTCAACCTCAGGATAAACTGTGAAGCTGTACGAATGCTTTGTTAATCCAATTAACATATTGCTTAATGTGATGAACAAAATGCAGCAAAGCTAACGATCATTTACTAAACTTCATCTTAACATCTACTATCACACGTGAATACGTGATAATCCTGAGATAATCCCTAATCTTATTCTTAGGACATATAATTTAACGAAAAACATGGATTGAAAAAAGAAAAAAAGTGCTGACCTCTTCTTGCATTGGTTGCACATATACTTCCTCTCTCCTTCATGCATCTTGATTGCTCCAGACCTGATTACAGTCCCTTTCACAGTGAGAAGAATTCCGCGATGCTGCACTCGAACACGCCCTATGGTCGGAAACGTCTCTAATTCCATCATCCAAAAAATGTCAAAATATAAAGTGTCCTTATTCCTTAAGTAAGGGGAATTACAACAAATAGGTTTAATGCTAACAAACCAGAGCATTCAAGGGGAGAACCACTGATGTTAATTCGAACATGAATGAAATTTTTCTCAACAACATTCTTCTCTTGCTCTAAATCTCTCACCACAATTCTCTGCACGACTCGCAACACAAATCGAAGTGAATTGCAGCTTTCTCCTCCAAATGAATAAAAATATGAAAAGATAAAAAAGAAAGAAAACGAACATGAGACAAGAGAGCAGCATTGTCGAAGGCTTGCAAGTAAGGGGTGGGTTGGGAGAATATGAGACGCGCAAGGTGAGGATGTTCCTCCATCAACTCTGCGAAGCTAAAGAAAGAGTAAAGAGGTTTGTTTCAGTTTTAAATATGCGTTGTAGAAAGTAAAAAGTGAAATTGATGAAACAGAAGAGTTACTCAATGAAGAGAGGATAGTGAAGATTGGGATCGGGAGAGGAAGCGATGGATCGGAGCTGGTCGGAGTGGTAGCGGAGCAGATAAGTGGCCATTGGCTTCTCCCACTCCCATGGATCGCTCTGCAACTGCACCTCCATCACTCTCACACTGCTGCAATCGTCGCGGGTTTTGGCGCCAAATCAAGGAAGGTCACAACTTTTTTGTTTTTCATTTGGACTTGTTGGCAAATGTCAATGGGCCTATTTTTTTTTTCCTGCGCAAACAATTAGCCTGAAATTTTTAGTTGCTCCTGGTGTTTCTTAACCGCCCAAGTCAACTACTAATCTGTTATGAAAAAGCTTACTTGCAGATGACTGAGCTGATGGCTCGACTAATTTAAACTGATTACAATTAGCCTAATCTAAAATAGCGAAAAATCAATTACGATATCAATTTATTGATAATCCTCCTTATAATCTTAGATTAATCCTAAATGATAATTGTAGACAGAGAACTTTATCCCAACTTATTCCCATTTTGTAATTTTCTTTTGGACTTAGGTCCCAAATTTTAATTTTTACCAAAAAAAAAAGTGAAAAAAACAATTAGTTTATTAAGACTAATTTCTTAAATATAATGTTTTATAGCAATTGTCAATTGTGTTTGATAAATTAAAATAAACATGATTTTCAATAAACACATTACAAAAAAAATTGTTGTTTGATAAAATTATTTTTAATATTAAAATAGTTTTAATAAACATAAAAATATAAACATCTTACTTTAAAAAATTAATTTATTTATATTTATTATATTTAAGTATCTCTGTTGAAAAAACTTTACCCAAACTATAAACGCTTTTTTCCCGAAATGAAGCCAAACACACCTTAGCAGAAGCAGCGAACATCGGCTTTAATGGCGGATGCAGCAGAGTCCCATGGCGGCGGAAACGAACCCCAGCGAGTGCTGGAGTTCTACAGTGGAATCGGCGGCATGGTAACTAACGCTCCCTTCCCCCCTCCTCCCATAAAAACCTATAATCCTCTTTTCATTGAATTCAAATGCTTTGTTTCTGTTAGAGGTACTCTCTGATTCGAGCAGGGGTGAAAGCTCAAGTGGTTGAAGCATTTGAAATCAACGACAGAGCCAACGACGTTTACGAGCATAATTTCGGTCATCGTCCTTATCAGGTTTTTTGCTTTTTGTGCTTCTGCGTAATGGTTAATTCTTTCAGTTAATGAATTCTGGTACAGTAATTAAAGTTTCGTGCTTGTGCATAGTTCTAGTTAGTTCAGTGTCTCCAGGTTATTCACACTTAGTAATAGTCAGGTTTTAGTATAGTATGCTATGTTATGTAATCGCTTTAAGTTCAAAATGAATGGGATTTATTTGTAGATTATGAGGTTTTAGTGTTATTCTTCATTTAGATGAATGGCTTGTCTTCTCGTCATTCAATGTTCGGAGTTTGACTTTGGGTATTGTTTTCGATACTACATGAATTTGGATACTTAGCTACAGAGACATAGCCGAGATAAAAATATTGTGCTGCTGATCTTGGTTTTGTTTATGTTTCTTTGCTTAGGGAAATATTCAATGCTTGACTGCGGCTGATCTCGACGGCTATGGCGCAGATGCATGGCTTCTTTCTCCTCCCTGCCAACCTTACACGCGGCAAGGTGAACCTTTTTTTTGTTCCTTCTCTTTTTCCTATTTTATGGGTTACTTTATCTTATTTTAGCCAAAGTTGCTCAATGATCTTGTGTTAGGTCTCCAGAAGGACACTGGTGATGCTCGGGCATTTTCTTTTCTTCAGATTCTTGAGCTTATGCCATTCTTATTGAAGCCTCCAAGCTTGTTATTCGTAGAAAATGTTGTAGGCTTCGAGGTTTGTCAACTTGGATTAACTCATAAGTACAAGTCTCGTTTCATTAATGATTTTCTCTATTCACTTCCTTTTTCTTTGTACTCGTGTTGCATACAGACATCTGACACACATGCAAAACTGATTGAAATATTGGACAGAACAAATTTTGTTACACAGGAGTTCATTTTGAGCCCACTACAGTTTGGAATCCCATATTCTAGGCCTCGATATTTTTGTCTGGTAGGGTATTATGGTCCTTGATGTATGCTTTCTTTATCTTAAATGAGAATTTTAAAAGGTTTCGGTTGTATTCTATGTCATCAAGGAAACAGCTGGAGCTATCCTATATGCTTTGGGATACGATCATCTGATTGTTATCTAATTGTTTCAGGCTAAGAGAAAGCCCTACTCTTTTGTTAATGAAATTTGGAACAGACAACTGATTCAATCTCCAGGACCATTATATGAGCATTTTGATACAGCCTTTATTGAAGATGATTTATCACAAGAGGACAGGCATAAGTTGTTGCAGTCATGTCAACCTATTGAAAGTTTTCTTGAGTTAAAGAATCCTAGCAATAATATTGAGGCTGAATCTGCAACTTTGGGCAAAGGTGATGATAATGTCTGTGACTCTTTACAGCAGTATTATGTTCCCCTGAGTTTGGTTGAGCGGTGGGGAAGTGCTATGGGTATCCACCCTTACATTAATTATTGCAGTATATTCAAATCGGCGTATTATAATTTTTTTTTTTGGGGAGGGGGGGGGGGGTGTTTAGTAGTAGTATTATTTCTGAACTCTTGTTTCCTTAAAAGAGCCTAGATGTTGTCTATCCTGATTCAAAGCGCTGCTGCTGTTTTACAAAAAGTTATTACAGATATGTGAAGGGAACTGGATCCCTTTTGGCGACTGTTCAGGTAGGATTTCTAATTGGTAGAAATCTTTTTTGATGTATTGTTTAATGTATTCTCATAACAATGTAATTCATGTTATTGCCTTTCAAGCACTATGATGCTGTTTGTGCTTTACAATCATCATTATATCTAACATTTTTGGTAGCTATTCATAGTTGTGACTTTGATGGACTAAATTGTTGATACAATCTTTGGGATTACTACCAGTCTACCACATTGGGTACCTATGAAACTGTTCTCACTCTTTGATGTCATCCATTTTGTACATTTAGCCAGAGAAGAGGGACAAAGCATCATTGAAGGAGCAGTGCCTTAGATATTTTACCCCTAGAGAGGTGGGTGATTTCTTTATATCCCATTATTCTATAGCTTCTATTTTGGTACTTAGCATTAATGCTCGGTAAAATTGTATTGTCTTCATTTCAGTGCATATAACTAATCTACAAGGTACTTCTTGCTGTCCCATGACTAGGTTGCAAACATTCATTCGTTTCCTGAAGATTTCAAGTTTCCAGATCACATTAGTCTCAAACAACGGTATGCCATTTACTATTTCATACCTTAGCGTCAATTCCATGTAGAAACATCCATTGGATGTAGTTATTGCTGTCTAGAATTTGAGTTCAATATTACCTGCTTTTCATGACCCAAGGTCAGATAAGTGTCCATATTGGCATGCTTAATTCTATTGATTTTGTTTATCTTATCAATCTTACTTTCTTTTGCAGGTATGCTTTGCTAGGAAACAGTTTAAGCATAGCAGTTGTTGCTCCCTTACTTCAGTATCTTTTCGCCAATCCGCAGTGATTTTCAGACACATTCATATGATTCATTCACTAGCAGCTGATATTTTCGAATCATGCCATTGCCTCCTACAATTTTTGCAATGACAATCGGAGATCCTGCAACTGGTTCATTTCCCCGAAAACCACATTCAATCATGTGATCGTAGTTATCAATACTGACCCTAGGTGGTTGTGAAATGTAATCGGAATTTGAAAGGGATTAGAAATGTTATATTCAAGCATGCTGTGAAGAAGAAAGGATAGGATATTGTGAACTGCTTGCTTACGTGGCAAACTTATTCCTTTATTTGCATTATTGATTAGAATTGATAGCAAATGATCACAAACCACAAGAAATTACACGCGTTAATTGCAGGGTCATGATCAGTTTTCGTCATGCTTCCAGTTCTTTACATTATTGAATTTAATTTTAACAGTAGTATTCTTTTGGTATAACAGCCTCAGAAAGCTAGCTATCTAAGGCTTTCATTGGTATCTTTGGTCCTAATTATACCAAGCATTATGAGTAATCCTAAGGCAATTTTCATTCTCAAAAACACAATCTTTTCTAGTTTCGCTGATCAAACAATGAAAATAAGTAAATAACTTCTTAACAACCTCGAAAAGCACACTTCAAACCCCATTAACCAGCTACCAAAAATTTAACCTTGCCAAGAGATGAAGCCAACTCAGTAGGCTAATGAATAATATGACTATGCTTCAGATCAATTCTCAACAAATCAGTCCAACGGGTTCATATATTTGTTTAGACTTAGAAGTGTATAAATAAGATACACGAAAAATCGCTAATAACATCACCAATCCAAAACAGAACTCACAAGGGTATAACTTAAGCATTACAGTAGTTAGTCATATACTGGAACACAGGAAATTCACGCATATACCATTGTACTCGACCCCTAAATGCTATTCATGTATCAAAATCATCAAGCGACTTATTGAACTCTTGAAGCCACTGCATATTAACAAGACACCGCTGATAGAAGAATTCCTCATTCATTCATGCATAATAATAGTACGACGTAGAAGGATATAAATTTAGCGTTCAAAAGTAGGCATCACTAGGTAAGTCCAGCTATGATAAAACATTATTGTTAATATGGACATAATAAAAATACTGACAAGTGCTTAAAACAACAGATATCAATTAGTGCCTAAACTATGATCTACACGAACATCATCAACTCTGGTCTGCTGTACACATTGTTCTGCTCATCCTCCAAGATGGGGTATGCAGCTACAAGAGCATCCTGAGCTCCGATGTACAGTGAATTATAGATCTTCCAATACACTTCCCTAACCTTTCTTGCTGGGTGGAACAGCCCTTGGAGGCAGTAGTTGAGAATAACGGCAGCACCCAAGGCTACCCTCATCCCTTCAATGGCTTCCATCACAGCGTTGATCACGTGAGGAGAGGTTTCGAAAATGTTTGGCCAGACATAGTTCAGCAAATGAACTAGAGCATCCTCACAACCCAATCCAGCTACTCCCAGCGCCATGTGCTTCACAGCAGAAGCTGCCGTCTGCCTATGAACCAAATCTCTGTCCATGAGAGCATCCTCAAGCAATGGAGTCACAGCATAGATGTAATCCTTTCCCATTTCACCAATGTATTCAAAGAGGAAAGAGAGTGACTTGAGGACACCATTTTGCACATTGAGCTCTGGCACACGGTACTCATTCATCAAAGCAGGTAACACTGTGAAAGGCGAGCACGTCTCTGCAACTATTGCAATTGCTACAGTAGTGCAGACACGGTTCTGCCTCTCCTGCACCTTGAGGTTATTCAGAAGAGTTGCCAAGACATCCTGTGGACCAATGGCTTTTGCAATATAACCAAAAGTGTTCACAGTCGCCCTTCGAATTCCCTTCTTGTGTGCCTTCAGCATCTCAAGAAGCTCAAAACAGATCCTCATCCATTCTCTAGCTGGCACAAACTCTGCACCACGGTCAGCAATTCTCCCCACAAGATCAATACAATTTTCCTGCACTTTCTCATGCCTATTCTTCAAAATTGGTGTCAACCTGGGAAGCAAATCTTTGATAGGTGGAGTCATCTTCGTCATACCAATAACATTGACGATTGACTTGAGAGCTCCCAAAATTGACCCAAGAACTTCGGGATATTCCTCTCCCAAATATTCATACAACACAACACCAAGATGGCCCATCAGTTGTTCCTCATGGCACTGCTTCATAACAACAGCAATCCTTGAAATAAGGTCTGCTGCTTGCTGTCTCACCTTTGCACTCTTGTTGTTTAAACGCCATTTGATGGTACCACAAATCTGAGGAAGATAAGGTTTCACTCGCTGCCCAAGGGAGTTCACAACAGCACCAAACCCATTAAGCATCACATTAGCATCATCACTGGTCTGCTCTTGGAATGCGTATAGAATACCATCAATGAGAAGCTCTTCTAACCTTGCATCTATATCAGATGATCCCAAGTTCGTGACCACCTTCTCAATAGTCTCCATAACCATTCGCCTGTAAGGTTCACTCTCATCTTTAAGATCCTCAACTATCCTTCCAACAATATCAGCAACACCAACTTTATTAGCAATCTCTACAGTAGTCTCGACAAGTTGCTTATAATTTCTTCTATCCAGAGCCATCCTCCTAACCCAGAAATTCCTGAAAAACTCAGGGAGGATATCATTTCTAATATAATCCGCCTCCACACCCTCGGTGCTCACACATTGCTTCACCACTTTCAGAACAATTTTCTTCATTTCCTCATCAGGTGACTGGAATTCACGAATCAGAATAAGCATCACTTCCTTAGTATAGTAACTGGCATATAGAGCTTCCATCAATGGAATGATAAAACCAATGGCCTTCAAAAATGCAGCCAACACCTTACCACGGTGTTGCCTGATACCCTTCCATAGTGGCTTCAACACAGAGTCAAAACTTTCAATACCATAAGGAGCTGCAGCCTCTGCAAGAGCAGCAAGAGACAAAGCAGTGATAGTTCTCACTTTCTGATTCTCATCATTCAGACCATGCTCAATAATTTCCACAAGGGATCTCAAATGTGGCAAAACTGCACAACCAATTAAAATAGCAATCTGTTGAACAATCTTAATCCCCGTGTGCCGAGCCTGCCATGATTTCTTACTTTGACAGACAGCCTTCAAAAAGGGCAAGAGCGCAGGAATACCAAGAGCTGAAGCAACAACACTAAAAGCCCTAGCAGTAGTGTTCCTAACATATTCATCGATGTTATCAATATCAGGTCGCATGGCTGCAATCATAGTGGCCAAACCAGCAGCCTTACTAAGGTTAGAGATGATTTCTCTCCCCTCCACACGGGCATAGTAGTCTTCATCAATCAACAAAGGTTCAATCACAACAAGAATCTTATGCACATAAGGGCGAACCAATTCATCCAATTTATACAAAACCCTATCAATTACCTTAACCAACAAGTGCCTCTCTTGGTCCTCCAGTGTAGGTTGCATGAGCAGAGGCAAAATCCTGTTAAACAACGGCCCAGCACCAAACTCACGAGCCTTATCAGTGAGCTGTCTTAGAGCTGTTTTCCTTTGAGGGGGCGTTCCATTCTTCACCTTGAGCAGAAGTTTCATGATCTTCCTCTCTTTCTGCTCATCAGGTGACAACTCCTCTTCATTTTCTTCATTCAACAAAGCACCAAAATACTGGTAATCCTCGGGTTTCATGAATGGCAACCCACCAGGTGCTTCCTTAGGAACATCAAACTGCTGACCACGGTTCTCCTCAGGGATCTGATAAAGAGGAGTCCCCATCGGAGTAGGCGTTGCGAGAAGCTTCCTCGCAGGGGTCCTAATAGGCACATATGAAGCAGGTGGCTCCAAAATCTTATACCCTTCTTGAGGAAACATGACATCAAGCTCCTCATCAGTCAAAGGCCTATTCCTCTCCTCAATATCCCTCTCCCACCTCAACAAATTATACTGCTCCGGGGTCACAGAGCCACGCAATTGCCCGGGGGTTGGAGTGGCCAATCCAAACCCACCGGCAGGGGTCACACCAGGGGTATAAGCAGCCGCAGGGGTAGCACCGGGCAAAGGGGTTGCACTGCCCATAGTAGCAGGAGTTTCATCCCACCTAGAACCCTGCCTCTTCGGGGTTGGGGTAGCCATGCCGGAGAGCTTAGGGGTAGCGTCCCAAGTCATCCCAGCAGGCGTAGCACCAGGGGTAACACCACCAGCAGGTGTTGCATCTGAATCCACCAACCTCCCAGGCGTAGGAGTCTCATCCCATCTGTTCCTCCTTCCCGGAGTCGCGTCAGTCACCCTCCCCGGGGTAGGGGTGGCATCCCACCTCCCCGGAGTTGTGTCCGGCATATCCCAATCCGAGGTTTTCGACTTCTTTGCAGCACCACCCTCATCTTGTGACTGGTCCCACCTGTTCCTCCGCTTCTGCTGTTGCTGTTGCTGCTGCGCCGGTGGAGCATGTGGTGGCGCCGCCTTAGCAGCCTCCTCCTCTTCCTTCTTCTTCTTAGCAATGGCCTTCAAGGTCTCCTCCTTCTCCCTCTTCAGCGCCTGCTCCCTCATGACATCGGCGTAGGTCCTGACGGAGGGGTCCGGTGTCTTCTCGCCAGCAGAGAAGGGATCGTGGCGCTCCGGCGAGATGACCTGCTTGAGCCTCTTTTGGTGGTACTCACCCTCCCTGTCGATAATCTTCTGCGGCTTCCTTAATCCCAATCCGGCGTCGCTGTCATCACCACCGGGCATCTCCTTGAGCAGAGATTTGGGGGCAGTATAGGAGGGAAGCTTGCGATGAACCTCGTTATCCATGGCATCGATATTCTCTTCATCTTCGTTGGCAGGGATTGAGGTGAGGTAGGAGCCCTTGTCGGAACCGCCATAGAGGTCAGTGTCGAAGGTGAGAGAAGTGAGGGATGCGAGTTGCTGCTCCGTCTTCTTGCGCTCTTCCTGCGTCTTTGCAATCTCTTGATCCAAAGACGCCATTTTCGTTGCGTTTCTGATGCTTCTTAATTGATATTAGCGTAAACCCTAGGGAGTCTGAAGATTAGGGTTTGAAAGAGTGAGAAAGTGACGAAGAAGGCGAAAACGGAGTTCTGAGAAGTGAGAAGAAATGAAACAGATTCAAAGATGAAATTCTAGAAAAATAAAAATCCTTTGCGAAATAACCGACTCTCAATGTCGGTTTTTGGATGTCATTTATGGGCCTGAACCATGCTCTTCCAGGCCCAAAAACACTCTGTTTGGTTCTAAGTTTGAATGATACCTAATGAGTAATGACCCAGAGAGAAAGTTTGAATGATACCTAGAAGGAAGTTAATGGGCACAAGTTGGAAAAGGTGGCGGCGATGGGAGGCTCCTCCCTCAATGCTTGACGGCGATCTTCTTCAGGACTGCTCCGGTGAAGGGTTTGCTGATGTCTTGTGTTACTACTTACTAGATCCAGCAGCTGACCCTCTGTTTGTGCCTTTTTAATATTACTTTGGGCCTAAGGCCCTCCTAGCTTTGGGCTTAAATTTTCTGTCCAAAAAAAATAAATATTACTGGATATTTTGGAGCATATTAATTTAACATTTGCTCCAAAGATTATGACAATTGTTTTTAATTTGTATTTAAATTATAACTAATTAAATATGATAAATAACTATGTGCAATTGAAAAAAATCTTAGACTAGTGAAAAATACCTATTAATCCACCCTTTTATTTATTTATGTTATAATTTAAAAAATAACTAATGTTGTAGGATTATTAACAATTATTGAATTAGTTAAAGATGATCAAAATATTTGATTTTATAATCAATAATCAATCATTATAATTATGATTCAAGTCTTGTATAAATGAAAAGATCACTTCTGAACAGTTGAATAGTAAATTTTCCATGAAAAACTATGAGAACTAGTGCCATGCATTGAATTCAGCAAGGATGTTTGTTTTCTAAACTAGCACGACGTCAGTAGGAACGATGGAAATTATTGTACACAATATTGTCATTTTATGAAAAAACCGTTAAGGCAAAAAAATTAATCAATCAAATAAACGTCTTTTGTTTTGTTTTGTTTTTTTTTTTTTTTGAAAAGTAGTAGGTTATATTTTATTAATTAGTAAAAAAAAAAAATATAAAGATATCTAAAATAGGATAGCATAGGAAAAGGTGAGAATCTTTTAAAAAATACACTAATAATATACATTCAACTGTGTATAGACAAATTAAGAATAAGTTAGAAAAAAGAAAGTAATAAGATGAATTGAGTGAAACTAAGAATTATCTTCAGGAAGATGACGACATGATGAGGTAGAAGAGATTTTTTTTCGGAATTTTATAAAGTAACTTGACCGAATTTGCAAAAATGGCAGATGACATCGAAGTGTAGTTTTTAAAGACTAACTAACTAGTTGTGAGTTTTTTAGTAGTGCCAACAAATAATGATAAGCAATTGAGAGTTTCAGTCAATATTTTTCAACGAGTTAATCATTTTTATTGCTGCAATCCATCATGTTCAAAAATTATCAAAATTTTATGAGAGAAGACCGTCTCTAAAAGAACTTTGAGACTATACTTCTTTACTTATAGAGCAGTAGAACAAACAGTGAAGGATCATTTCTATTACTTGACGATGTAAATAGACAATGACAGTGAATATGAGTAAAGACCGAAAGATAGTCATGTAGAGCTTTTTAAATAAAGATCTTAACTTTGTGGGGGCAACTTCAGCTTCCATAGTCCTTGAACCTTGGCGATTATTGTACGAGAAAATTTCACTCCCTTCTCCTGCGAGATACTAAAATGACACGGTCCTCCCTTCTATTTTATAAATGTACATTCTCCTCCCTTCTAACTTTTAAAAAACCTCCTCTTTAATTCATTTAAAATTTTTTGTGTTAACTAATATTAACTTTATCCATTTTTTAAGAAAAAATAAATTATTTTTTGAAAAAAATACCCATTAGCAAAAATTTTATTTTTTATCATTAAATTTTGCTTACCAAAATATCCTTTAATAAATTATTTTTTTTATTCATTAAATTGTATTTTATTAAAATATTTTTTAAAAAATCAATAATTAAATTATTTTTTTCTAAGATACCTACTCTTCAATAATTTTTTTATTATTAAATTATAATTTTATCAAAATTTTTGTTAACAATTATTTTTATATTTTACTATTAATTTTTTAATATCAATATATATTATTTTAACATTAATTAAAAAAATCTTACTACTGTTAATATATATATAACAATTAATATATATTGATATTGAAAAATAATCTTACTAAAATTTTTTATTTAATGTTAAATTAATATATATAGATATCGAAAAATTAATAGTAAAATATAAAAAAATTATTAACAAAAATTTTGGTGAAATTATAATTTAATAATTAAAAAATTATTGAAGGGTATTTTAGAAAAAATTATATAATTATTAAATTTTTTAAAAAATATAATTTAATCAATAAAAGAATAATTTATTAAAAGATATTTTGGTAAGCAAAATTTAATGATAAAAAATAAAATTTTTATTAATGGGTATTTTTTAAAAAAAAATATTTTTTTTAAAAAATGGATAAAGTTAACATTAGTTAATACAAAAAGTTTAAAATAGATTAAAGAGAAGGTTTTTTAAAAGTTAGAAGAAAAGAAAATGTACATTTATAAAATAGAGGGAATGAGAGTGTTATTTTAACATTTCGAAGGAGGGGAGTGTAATTTTCTCTTATTGTACAGTGCTATATTCTATTCCTATCCTAATAAAAAGAGAAAAAAGAGAACAAGAGATCAGTTAACTTGTTGGTTGTTGCATTGGGTACGTAGCTTCATAATTGGGTGGGGGCGGCGACTACTTAAAGACAATTACTCATACCAAATACCATGTATGTATATGTGTATCTGGATATATATGCGCATATGGCGCTGTAATTTGCGCACTCTTGTTCTTTTCTGACTACTTTCCTTTCATATATACTGTTACATAGTACATACATAGCTTACTTAACTTCCCCAACTTTTCTTCAGTGGAAAAAGATAATGCACGTTTTTTAAAGTCGGTGAATACTATGGTGTCTAAAACACAGTGCTTTTTTATTAAAAAATAATATTTAATTTAAAAGATATAATAATAAATATTTTTTAAAAAAAATCAAAACTTACTACCAAAGGTAAGTTACGCAAAATTTAGATACCAATTCATAGGTACTATAGAATTGACCTTTTAAGTTTTTTGTCTCTCCATCAAGCACATAACAAGACTATCACGTGTGATCGTACCTATATTGTATTTTTGTATTTTTCCAGTCAGAAAATATACAAAATACATCAATTTAGTGTCTCATGATACAATATTTTTTTCCATATCTCACCTGTCAAAAATAATTTTATGTCTCTGTATCTATATCTCAATGTCCTATCCTTATAAACAAACACAGCTTTAAATAACATCATAAGTTCATAACATCATAGCAGACTTAAAATGCAAGGTCATTTTCTATACACTTGGATCATTATGTTAGTAACTAACTACTAAGCTTGCGTCTCAAACTACTAGCTACGCAACTCACAAAGGCAAGTTACACACAAAATAATTAATCAATTATAGCATGAGTTCCTTTCTTTGTGCACCTCTTGGAACAAGAAGAGGAAGAGGTGGTTATGTTGAAGATGGGTCATCAAGACAAGATGTTCCAATTGTGGTGAGAGAGGGTGTTTATTTGACATGGGAGGAGTTGTGGGTGACAATGTCAAAACCAAGTGGAAAGGATGGGAAGAAGGCAATAATCCTTGAAAGCCAAACAGGGTATGCCAAGCCAGGACAGCTTCTTGCTGTTATGGGTCCTTCTGGTTGTGGCAAGACCACACTTCTCGATGCCTTAGCAGGTACCTATCTGAGAAGTGTTAGGAGTCAGCAAATTTTATGATTTATAGCCATTAATTAGTCATCATTAGTATTTTTAATGGTGTGAGATTACATATAATTGTGTGGGATTACTCACTTTTCTTTTGTTGGTTAAGTGCTGGCCAAATTTTAATAAACGTGCGACTTTCTTAAATCGTAATAAATAGAAATAGAGGCAAATATGAGTTTCTTTAGTTTCTAAACCAACACAAAATGTGCTGCAACATAGAGAGATTATAATTATATCAACAAAACGAACCTTTTCAAAAGCTGAAGAACTTCCAAGTTAAGGCCTTAATTGCCATGTTCAAATTATATTGCAGGTAGGTTGAATTCAAAAGCAAAACAGACAGGTGATATCTTAATCAATGGACGAAAACAAGCACTTGCTTATGGAACATCAGTAAGAAGAGACTAATACAATTATTTCTACAATATTATTTTTCTTGTTTCCCTCTAACCATTTCCACACTCAACTGAAGCCTTTTTTAACATGTTATATACAGGCATATCTAACACAAGATGATGCTATGTTGACCACACTAACAGTTGAAGAAGCAGTGTACTACTCAGCTCAACTCCAATTACCTGATTCAATGTCCAAGTTTGAAAAGAAAGAAAGAGCTGAATTCACAATCAAGGAAATGGGTTTGCAAGATGCCATTCACACAAGGATTGGAGGGTGTGGTTCCAAAGGCATTAGTGGTGGCCAGAAAAGGAGAGTTAGCATTTGCATTGAGATTATTACACGTCCTAACCTTCTATTCCTTGATGAACCAACTAGTGGACTTGATAGTGCAGCTTCTTTTTATGTTATGAACAGAATAGCAAGATTGAATAAAACTGATGGCATTCAAAGGACTATTATTGCTTCTATTCATCAACCTAACACTCAAGTTTTCCAACTCTTTCACAACCTTTGTCTTCTTTCTAATGGTAAATTAGTCTACTTTGGCCCTGCTTCTGCTGCGAATAAGGTTCGAATTTGAAGAAGCCTAGTATGTGTGTCAGCACAATTATTATCATGTGTAGTTTGAAGCTAACTTGTTCTTAGTTGCATGCAGTTTTTTGCATTGAATGGTTTTCCCTGCCCAACTCTCCAGAATCCTTCTGATCATTTTGTGAAAGCCATTAATAAGGATTTTGAGCTGGTTAGTGCAATTTTTTTCTACCTCTTGTGAACTAATTTGTTTATTTTGCTGATGTACTTTTATATTCCTAGGAGGACCCTGAGCAAGGATTAACTGATGGACTTACCACAGAAGAAGCTATTTATATGCTTGTAAAATCATACCAATCATCTGAAATTAGTCAACAAATTCAAACAGAAATAGTTGCCATAAGAACTGGTGTAAGTGCATTTACTTACATTCTTATTGATTGGTATAAATATGATACCTAGTGATAAACAAACTTAATGGGAGCAGGATTCTAGTGCAATGGAGAAGAAAAGCAATGCTGCATTCTTTACTCAATGCATTGTTCTTACAAGAAGATCATACTTGAATATGTATCGCGATTTAGGCTAC
Source organism: Arachis hypogaea (assembly GCF_003086295.3). NCBI lineage: Eukaryota > Viridiplantae > Streptophyta > Magnoliopsida > Fabales > Fabaceae > Arachis > Arachis hypogaea. The sequence goes on from NC_092055.1 coordinate 10,074,349, forward strand.
TACTGGCTACGCCTATTCATCTATGGCGCTTTGGCTATATGCCTTGGTACAATTTTCTACAACATTGGTTCAAGCAAAGAATCAGCTCAGGTAACACAAATCTTAATGTATATCTAGATACAAAAGATATACCAAAGAATAACCAACTCATCAATCTTGTTAATGATTTTAGGCTAGAGGCTCATTGCTCATGTTTGTGGCCACATTCCTCACTTTCATAACCATTGGTGGATTTCCTTCCTTTGTAGAGGAAATGAAGGTAGGCTAATCCTTTTATGTTCATGTCATTTGCAAATGCAAATTTTTGGCACCAAATATAGTTAACTAATGGGGTATTTGACTATTTTCTCTTGCTTTTTTTCATTCAGGTATTTGAAAAAGAGAGACTTAATGGGCATTATGGTGTCACTGCATACATCATTGGACAAACATTATCATCCATTCCATACATATTATTGATATCACTGATACCAGGAGCACTTGTTTATTACCTAACTAATCTTCACCATAGTTGTCAACACTTTGTGTACTTCACTTGTGTCCTTTTTGTTTCTGTGATGTTAGTTGAGAGCCTTATGATGATTGTTGCCAGCATGGTTCCAAATTTCTTGACTGGAATAATCACTGGCTGTGGAATTCTGGGAGTAATGATGTTAAATGGTGGATTCTATAAGTTGCCAAGTGATCTTCCTAAACCAATTTGGAAATACCCTTTATACTACATTTCAATTCACAAGTATGCATACCAAGGATTGTTCAAGAATGAGTTTGAAGGTCTAATATTTACCAACAAAAATAATAATGATCAAGTTGGGGAGCATATGAAGAACATTAGTGGTGAAGAAATGCTAAGAGACTTATGGGAAGTGGAAATGTGTCACTCAAAGTGGGTTGATCTTTTCATATTGTTGGGGATGTTGGTTTTGTATAGAGTCTTGTTCTTGGTGATCATCAAGGCCATGGAAAAAGTGAAGCCTATTGTTGCAGCCTTCAAGTGGAAATAGCATAAGATTGGTGCAAAATTTCTGCATTATTGAGTGATGAGAGTGCATGACAACTAAGCTGATCTTGCATGATTGTTTAGGAAACACTATTTTTGTTTCTGCTATAGATACTCCTAGACTAAAATACCATTATAAAAATTTATCACTTCAAAAACTCTATCTAGCTTTGTTATACTAAGATTTCAAATTTTGATTTTGTGCAAAGAATTTTATATAGTTACTCATCATTATGATCAAAAGTTCAAAGCCATAATTATGGTCAATTAAAAAATGTAACTTACAAATGCAAATGGTTAGACAACTAAAGTTTTAATAAGATATTAATCATTGTTTTTTGTGATAGTGACTTACAATAAAAGTAACTTTTGAAATGCTAAAGTTTTTTATGGAGAATAAAAGTAAATTGAAAATTTTTATAAACATAATCATTATTTGTAAAAAAATTTATATATATGTCAATATTATTATCCAATCAAACATATGCTATGACAACTTCAATGGTATATTTTCTATAAGTCCCAATTTTAATGGGTGGAAAAGCCATATTTTCTTGTTGGATTATTGGGATCAATATTTTTGTTAGCTAATTATGTAATATAACTTTATAATTTTATTAATTTTTATTAAAATTGTATTTTTTAAGGTGAAAATTTAGGTGTAATCTATTTTATGTGAAGTTAATAATTAAGAATCGTTACATAATAATTTAATCAAATTAATTAAATTATTTAATAATTCTCAATTATTAACTTCAAATCAAGTTGACTGTAGTCTGTACCTAAATTTTTATTTTTTATTTTTTTTTTTATGGTGGCGAATCCGAGTTCTATTCAAATAAATATTGAAAAATTGAAACTTGAATTATTACGAAAAAATATCTTGGTAGGGGCCCAAGTTATTATACGAACCCTGATTCGCAAATTGAAAGAGAAGGCGAAGGGAAAGGAGGGTGCGCTTCTGCCGGCGTTTCTCTTTTGACGGAGAAATGGAAAACGACGACGTCGACATGAACGCCGAAGATAACAACGAACCTGTATTATCTCTTTCTTCTTTTGTTGCTATTCTCTGTTTCTTTGAGTTCACCTGATTTCATTGAATCGCGCTTCCCTCTTCTGTGCTGCTGATGTTCGAATCCGAAACCCTAATTTTGATGATACGCCACTGCTATTGTGAGTGCAGGATTTTGATGACATGGATAAGCGCTTGAAGGATATAGAAGATGAAACTGCTGCTCTTAAAGAGATGCAAGCCAAGGTCGAGAAGGAAATGGGATCTGTTCAGGGTAGCTATTTTAATTTTTATTTTGTAAATGATTTCTCGTTCTGCATTGATCATAGAACGTGTCCTAACTCCTTTGCCTACAAGATGTTTTGTTTCTGGTTGGATGATTACGATTTGGCTTGTTTTGTTACTGGCTAATGAGTAGCATTCTCTCACTTGGCTGTGAAGAGAAGCTATATTCTTGTATACTCATTTGAATATTCATGTTATGAACAAATTCAAACTGAATTTTGTTGACCTCTGTTTTAGAGTTCACAGGGCTTCATGCTTAATATTATTGCATTATACTTTTAGACCATTTTTTATGTGGTTTGTTATGTTTTTCTCTCTCTTTTTCATTCCCTTCTCATTCTTATCTATGTTAATGTGTAAACAATGTTATTCCAGTGTATTGTTAGACTCCATTGTCTGTTATTGATTCTAATCTCCCAATAGATCTCGGAACTGCATCTGCTAGTCAGGTCAACAGAGAGGAGATAGATTCTCGTTCAGTCTTTGTAGGCAATGTGAGCTCTCTCATTCCCTCTTTACTTGAGAAATTTTTATGTTGTTTGGCTGTCTTTTCCTCACCACTCATGATATGGACTGAATATATTAATGTCTTAACTTCTTTCGAAGATATCAACGTCATAACTTTTGTCTAATTCATTTGTTTATGAGCCAATGTGTATTGGTGGATAAATACATTGGACTTTGCATATTTTATCCTGGGAAGTTCAAATCTTTCGTTGCTGTTGAATATGCTTGTTCTGTTTTGCATTTGGATTGTGTTTCCATTTGGTGGCATCCTGCTTTGACGTGATGTTTTGACTACAATCGCAGGTTATGCTTCCATCTACGAGTTTTCTGCTATTGTAATGCTGCCGTTGAAAGTATAGGATAACATATGGCTGGAGGAGAAAAAAATTTTCATTAAGAACTTGAAATTAACTGAGAGTGAAAAAATAAAATATAAAATGCAAAAAAAAAAAAAAAACCTTTGAGGGATAGAAGAGAGGGTAAAATTAGTTAAGGGAAGTGATCTTTGAGGTTTTGTGAATTTTCATATTTTGAGAGAATGAGGGAAAAGAAATAATGAACCAAGAAAAAAAGAAAAGGAAAAAAAAATCAATTTGTTATATTTAAGGATAAAAATGATAAGCCTTTAGCTAGAAGTTTTAATTGGCATACTGCCAACTTTTTGCGTTGGGATTGACTGAGGAATTGTTAGATTGGAGATTATGAGCCAGGACTCCTACTGGTGAGAAGAGGACATGCTCTCTAGGTCAAGTACTATATGACTTTATATCATTTTGGTTGCAAGTTCAAAGGATGCTTTTAGTGGTGCCTAGTGCTCGAGAAATATGTAGACCTCCTTTTTCCATGGTGAGAGATCCTCGACATTCTTATTTTATCCTTTTGTAGGATCAAAAGGGATTTCTTTTAACTTGGGTCTTTTTAATTGTCTCCCCTGTTTTAACACTGCTTTTACCTCAAAAACTAAAGAAAAAAGAAAGAAAAAGAATTGAGGTGCACTATAGAGAGTAACTTGCACAATGGATAGCTGTGAAGGAAAAAAAAGAAAAGTTTATATTTTTATAAATTACCAAGAATCTGAATACTAATTGATGGATTTTGAAATTTAGCTTCCCAGATCTTTTCATTTGTGGTTGTCTAATGGCAATATGGTACTCTATTCTTTAAAGTGTACCTTGCATTTCGGAGGATGCATCTTGATACTTGCAGTCATATAGGCCAGGACAAAGTATTTTGTCCCGGAAGGTTTCCTGCATGTTAGCATGCCTGCTGTTGCCCATTGGTTGAAGACATATCAAGCCTTTTGCGTTTTAGTTGCGGGAAAACCAGTACTAACATAATTATTTGCAACTTGCAAGGAGGAGTGTTCCTGCAAAATAAGGCTGATTATCTTTTTGGCATGGTGACCAAAGCTATCACAATAAAATTACTATAAAATATGCTTATTATATATATACTTAAGATGCTTTTGTTGATAAAGCTTGTATTTTCAGATATATTTATTTTTTCCATTGAATGTTGCATGGATAATTAGGCAAATGATAATAAGTTATCTGGTTGTACTAGTAAATAGGACACTGATGACTCATCTTTTATCCTGAAAGGCTGGTGTTTAAGTGTTGACAATTATTTGAAACCATTTCCATTTAATAATCATTTTGGTTTTGCTTGTTTCTTAGCTGTGATGCCATCATGTAATCTCTTGGATTTGACACACTCCACAGGTGGACTATTCATGCACTCCTGAAGAAGTGCAGCAGCATTTTCAATCATGTGGAACAGTAAACAGAGTCACCATTCGGACTGATAAGTTTGGCCAACCCAAGGGTTATGCGTATGTAGAGTTTATTGAAACAGAGGCTGTTCAAGAGGCCCTTTTGCTGAATGAATCTGAATTGCATGGGCGTCAATTAAAGGTTACAGCTAGAGGCTCTCACCGTTCACTTCAATTTTTTTAACCATGTATGCTTATTTGAACATTTTTCAGGTAACAGCTAAGAGGACGAACATACCCGGGATGAAGCAGTTCCGTGGCCGCCGACCTAATCCACACATGGGATTTAGAGGCAGACCGCCATATGCACCTCCTTTCGCCTATGCTCCTTATGGATATGGGTATATGCACTTAGTTCTTGGCTTCTTGCCCTCTCCAATGTGTTCTGTTTTTATGCTGCGATAGTAAAACTTAACCAGATTTGTCTGTTAATTACAGAAAGGTTCCAAGGTTCAGAATGCCAATGCGCTATAGCCCCTACTATTGATTGTCCAATTCTGGTTGGATGAACAGAATGCCCCACTTCTCCATCATCTAGTACCAACTACCA